>NW_015387734.1:261627-264625 GCF_001527695.2 Protobothrops mucrosquamatus | reverse complement strand
TGCGGCCGGCCTGGCGTAGTTTGATTATGTTTTAGTGGGGGTTTTGTATGGGGTATTTTTAGAGCAGGCCTGTTATTTAATTTGATTTTAGACAGAAATTTGTGTATATTTATTGTGGTTTTTATTATCGCCTGTTCACCGCCCTGAGTCCCGTAAGGGAGATAGGGCGGTATATAAATTCAATAAATAAATAAATAAACAATAAATAAACCACAACTGAGCCCACAATTGCTGTTGCGAAGCGAGCCGGTTGTTAAATAAATGTCACCCCGTTTTACGACTTTTCATGACACTGTTGTTACGCGAACCGCTGCGGTTCTTCAGTCGGTAATACGACGGTGTCAGTGAACCTGGCTTCCCCACTAGTGTTGCTTGTCAGATCGTGCAACAGGGACTCTACAACAACCATCACAAATGTGAACCAGTTGCCAAGCGTCCAAATTTTGATCACGCGACCGCGGGGATGCTGCAACGGGTGTTAAGTCTGAAAAACGATCACTTTTTTCAGGGCTGTTGTAACTTGAATCCCCCAATGAATGGCTGTAACTCAAGGACTACTTATAGCCAGCCAAGTCAGATCTCCCTTCCACTCCTTTTTTTTCCCCCCAACCTATTCCATCCTTCCGAGGTCAGTAAAATGAGGACCCAGATTGTTGGGGGCAAGATGCCGACTCTGTAAACTGCTTAGAGAGGGCTGTAAAGCACTGTGAAGCGGTATATAAGTCTAAGACTCTAAGTCAGTGGTTCTCAACCTTTTTAATGCCGCGACCCCAACCGGTCGTAAGTCGAGGACTAAACCGGTCGTACGTTGAGGACTACCCAACTGGTCGTAAGTTGAGAACTTTCCCTGCCCGGGAGCGCCGCGCATGCGTGATTCCGCCCCCTGCGCCGGCCGAGGCGTAGCTGGCAAGCGGCAGAGACAGAGCAGGCCGACCACCAGCTGGCCCAGCCCAAGGGAGGTAAGGCACCTGCCGAAAAGGGGGAAAAATGGCAGAGAAAAAAAAATGGCGGACAAAAAAAATGGCGGACAGCCTTGCTTGGCGACCCCCATGAAATGGTCGATCGACCCCAAATGGGGTCCCGAACCACAGGTTGAGAACCACTGCTCTAAGTGCTACTGCTAAGACCACAATTGAGCCCAAAATTTCTAAGTGACACAGCGGGTTTGCCCCCATTTTACAACCATCCTTGCCACAGTTGTCAGTTGAATCACCCCAGCTATTAAGTTAGTATCCTGGTTGTTAAGTGGCTCCCCCATTGACTTTGCTTGTCAGAAGGGGATCACGTGACCGCCAGGGACACGTCAACCATCATCAGTACGAGTCAGTTGCCAAATCTCTGAATTTCCTGTGACCCCCTCCTCACCAGCAGCCCCCCTGGAGGAGAGTCACCCCTGAGCGTGGCCCACGCGGAGCAGCGCAGCCAAGGACATGGCAGCCAGGCAGCGTAGACAAGACTCTGCCCTCACGCCCCATCGCGCAGTTGATGCTGCGCGGCGTGGGCAGAGGGCGTGGTCGACATGGTGCTGCTAAGCTGCCTGGGCGATCTGCGGCGGGCCCTGGAGGTGGTGAATGGGGCGGAGCGGGGATAGGGCAGGGGCGGGGCCAGTTTTTGGGCACTCGGGTCTCTAAAAGGTTCGCCATCACTGGAATAGAATAATAACTTTATTAGTCACTTTGAACGTAGTGACGTAGGCTAATCGGCACCCATTAAAATGAGATTGCGTTGCATACAGCTCTCAAGAGGGTAACCGCCTCCAATATACACTGCATAAACATGGCAAAAATAAATAAATAAATAAAATATGCATATACCCACACATACACACCGGCTGCAAATTTTTGCATTTGCTTTCTTCCCAAAAAGATTTCACCTTTTTTTAGCCCTTCTTCCACATCCAGGGAGGGGAACAAGAAAAATTAAAACCCTGGAAATGGTGGGGAGGGGGGGGGAAAGAGAGAAGGACAAACTGGAAGGATTTCTCTCCCCCTCTGCCCAATTGGAGGTCCTTAGTCCAGCCCCCTGCTCATATATACCATTTCAAGTCGGGGCCCAGTTTTGCCTTTTATTGAGGAAGCACTATTCTCTCTGCCCGTGATTTGTTTTTTTTTCTTTTTCTGAGCGCCCCCACCCCCCAAGCAAGAAAGGGATTAAAAAAAAAAAAAAAAAAACATGGCAGATTTTTGCATTGCAAAACCTCCCAGTCCGAAATTCGGGTGCGATCGTCCCAATCCTTCCTTGTAAAAAAAAAAAAGGGGGGGGGGAATCGTTTTTGCAAGGGCGGAGGGATCTTCCTTCAAAAAGCTCCACGAATCCAAAGCTGGATGTCCCCCCCACATATTTTTTTTTAAAAAGGGGGGGCCTTCTCTCTCTCTGCCCCATCTCTCTCTTCCTCTCGCCTCCTCCTTTCCCCCCCCCCAAAAAAAATAAAAAAATAAATTAGAAATCAAGAAGTCTCTGGCTAGGATTTGCCTGGCGGGGTGGGGGGGGTGATTTGAGGAATGAGGGGAGAGGGGGGGAAGGAAAGGAAAACAAAAACGGGAGGCGCTTTGAAATGGAGGGGGCCCGAAAGCAAAGGACACGAGCCCCACTGGAAAGTGGGGGGCGGTGGGGTGGGGCTGAGATAAATGGGAGGAGGGGAGAGAAGGAAAAGCGTGTGTGTGGGGGGGGGAAGGGCAAAGGAAGCCAGCTACACGTGGGAAGCTGCGGCAAGCGCTCTGGGGACAATGGGAGTTGTAGTGCAATGCATCGGGGAGGGCCCCAAGGAAGGAGTGGGTGGCCACAACGGGGGGGGGAGAGGGGAAATGTCGGATCGGGCTGATCATTGCACCCCGTTGTTGTTTTTTTAAATCTTGCAAAGGCGAGGAAGGAGCTGAGCGTGCAAAAGACTCACCGGAGCCACGGATCTCCTCGCGGGCGGAGGGCGGGCGAAATATGGGGAGGGTGGGGGGGAGGCAAAGAGTGACGGAGGCTTCCCTTTGTGCTTAATCCCCGCCTC
>NW_015387734.1:258260-259918 GCF_001527695.2 Protobothrops mucrosquamatus | reverse complement strand
CACCGCTTCTGGAGGCAGGTTGTTCCACTGGTTAATTGTTCTAACTGTCAGGAAGTTTCTCCTTAGTTCTAGGTTGCTTCTCTCCTTGATTAGTTTCCATCCGTTGCTTCTTGTCCTGCCTTCAGGCGCTTTGGAAAATAGCTTGACTCCCTCTTCTTTGTGGCAGCCCCTGAGATATTGGAACACTGCTATCATGTCCTCCCTCGTCCTTCTCTTCGTTAAATTAGACATACCCAGTTCCAGCAACCGTTCCTTATATGCTTTAGCCTCCAGTCCCCTAATCATCTTTGTTGCTCTTCTCTGTACTCTTTCTAGAGTCTCATCATCTTTTTTACATCGCGGTGACCAAAACTGGATGCAGTATTCCAAGTGTGGCCTTACCAAGGCATTGTAAAGTGGTATTAATTGTAAATAGTAAAGTGATCTTGATTCTATCCCTCTGTTAATGCAGCCTAGCACTGTAATTATTATTAATAATAATAGAACTAACATAGTAATAGCCTAAGACTGAAAATCAGGCTTGTCAGATGCTATATTTTTCCTATCCTGCTCTATGGAGTAGAGAGTTGGTCTCTGACAGAAGGCCTCCTGAAGAGACTAGAAGCATTTGAAATGTGGATTTACATGTGGCTGTTGCGTATAAGCTGGGTTGACAAGATCAGAAATGAGGTGATCAGCCGCCTGGGAAAGTCAAGGGAAATCGTCAAAACAATTAAAAAACAAAAATTAGAATATTTCAGACAGGTGATGCGACACACAGAAAAATACGGCATACTCCATTTAATCCTCCAGGGAAAGATCGAAGGCAAACGAGGCCCAGGCAGAAGAAGAACATCGTGGCTTCAAAATCTAAGGGACTGGTTTGGACAAAACTCAGCAGCACTTTTTCGTGTGGCTGCTGATAAAAACAGGATCGCCAACATGATCGCCAACGTCCGATAACGGATATGGCACAAGAAGAAGAATGATAATAGAACGGGATAGGGTAGGGTAGGGTAGGATAGGATAGGATTAGAAAAGCAGAGCTGGAAGGGGCCTTGGAGGTCTTCTTGGAGGTCTTCTGTATGGGGTGTTTTTAGAACAGGCCTGTTATTTAATTTGATTTTAGAACAGAAACTATTTATTTATTATTGTGTTTTTAGTATCGCCTGTTCACCGCCCTGAGTCCCGTAAGGGAGATAGGGCGGTATATAAATTTAATAAATAAATAAATAAATAAATAAACCCCTCCCTGCTCAAGCAGGAGACCTTATACCATTTCAGACAAGTGGCTGTCCAGTCTCTTCTTGAAAACCTCCGGTGATGGAGCACCCCCAACTTCTGAAGACAAGGTGTTAATTGTTCTCACTGTTAAGACATTTCTTCTTACTTCTAAAATTGCTTCTCTCCTTGATTCATTTCCATTCATTGGTTCTTGTCTTGCCTTCTGGAGCTTTGGAATTTTTTTTGTCCTCGAGGATCCATTTCCCACCCTGCGGCTGATGAGCTTGATTTGAATTTCTCATCAATAGCGATCTTCTGTTTTTCTTGATTTCAAAGAAGAAGCCTCCACTTTTCTTGACGTCCTGCGCAGAGCAGGATTTTGGAAGGAAACGAGACATTGGTTCTTCTCTTCTGCTCCTCCTTTGCCTGATAAAGTGGTCAGCATGAGAATAGAA
>NW_015387734.1:253120-256956 GCF_001527695.2 Protobothrops mucrosquamatus | reverse complement strand
AGAGTCTCAACATCTTTTTTACATCGTGGTGACCAAAACTGGATGCAGTATTCCAAGTGTGGCCTTACCAAGGCATTGTAAAGTGGTATTAATACTTCACGTGATCTTGATTCTATCCCTCTGTTAATGCAGCCTAGCACTGTGTTGGCCTTTTTGGCAGCTGCAGCACACTGCTGGCTCATATTTAAGTGATTGTCCAGTAGGACTCCGAGATCCCTCTCACAGTTACTACTATTGAGCAAGGTACCCCCTATACTATACCTGCACATTTGGTTTTTGTTGCCTAAATGTAGAACCTTACTTTTTTCACCATTGAATTTCATTTTGTTAGATAGCGCCCAGTGTTCAAGTCTGTCCAGATCCTCCTGTATCCTAAGCCTGTTGACCCCCCTCTTCCTTGTGGCAGCCTCTCAAATACTGGAATACTCCTATCATGTCCTCTATCGTCCTCCTTTTCTCTAGACTGGCCAAATCCAAGTCCTGCAACTGTTCTTCATATGTTTTAGTCTCTGGGCCCTTAATCATCTTAGTTGCTTTTCTTTGCACTTTTCTCCCTAAAGTCTCAACATCTTTTTTTGTAATACTGTGACTAAAACTGGATGCAGTATTCCAGGTATGGCCTTACTAAGGCTTTATAAAGCGGTACTGATACTTCATGTGATTTTGATTCTATGCTGGATTTCCGCCAGAGGGCGGCCCAAGCGAGGGTTTGGAGGGCTGGCTGCAATTGCCTCTTTGCAGCGGTTCCCAGCTGTGAAACCCCAGGGCAAGAATGAAATGGGTGGCTTGGCTGCCCCTTGGTGGCCGCCGGGTATGCAAAGGCTTCATTCACCCTCCCTGCATCCCAAGCTTGATGTTCCCCAGGGGTTTATGTATATCAGGGGTCTTCAAACTTGGCCCTTTTATGACTTGTGGACTTCAACTCCCAGAATTCCTCAGCCAGGCATGCTGGAATAGAATAGAATAGAATAGAATAGAATAGAATAGAATAGAACCCGGATGTCAAACTCGCTGTGTCATATGATGTGTTGTGACGTATCACAACTTTTTCCCCCTTGCTGATGTGTGCAGCTTCTGCGTGGTGCATCTGGCCTGCGGACTGGCAATTTGACACCCCTGGAATAAAAGTTGGAGTAGAAGATGGAAGATGGAATAGAATAGAATAGAATGGAATGCAGAATAGAATAGAATAGAATAGAATATGGAATAAAACAAGGGTGTCAAACTCGCCGTGTCATGTGACGTGTTGTGATGTATCACAACTTTTTTCCCCTTGCCGGTGTGCGCAGCTTTTGCATAGTGCATCTGGCCTATGGGCCGGCAGTTTGACACCCCTGGAATAAAAGTTGGGGTAGAAGATGGAAGATGGAATAGAACAGAATAGAATGGAATGCAGAATAGAATAGAATAGAATATGGAATAAAACAAGGGTGTCAAACTCGCCATGTCATGTGACATGTGACGTATCACAACTTTTTTCCCCTTGCTGGTGTGCGCAGCTTCTGCGTGGTGCATCTGGCCTGCGGGCTGGTAGTTTGACACTCCTGGAATAAAAGATGGAATAGAAAATGGAAGATGGAATAGAAGATGGAAGATGGAATAGAAGATGGAAGATAATAGAATAGAATAGAATAGAATAGAAAACGGGTGTCAAACGTGCTGTGTCATGTGACATGTGACGTATCACAACTTTTTCCCCCTTGCTGGTGTGTGCAACTTCTGCGTGGCACATCTGGCCTGCGGGCTGACAGTTTGACACCCCTGGAATAAAAGATGGAAGAGAAGATGGAAGATGGAATAGAATGGAATGGAATAGAATGCAGAATGGAATGGAATAGAATAGAAACAGAAATTTTAGGCTCTGTTGTGATGATAAGTCAAGGACTACCTGCAATACCTGTCTAAACTCAACTAGGACTTGGCACTTTTGTCAACCTTGAAAAAACTGGACCCGCAGCCCAAGCCCACAACCAAAAACAATGCAAAACATTCAAAGAAAAGAAAAACCATCAAAAAAATATCACGATATGTGGGAGAGCACCCTGAGTTTTAGGAATAGACTTACAGCAGTTCATTTAGTGACCATTCAAAGTTACAACAGCACTGGAAAAAACCTGACATGACCATTTTTCACCCTTACGATCTTTGCAGCATCCCCATGGTCACATGATCAAAATTCAGAGGCTTGGCAACTGTCATGTACTTATGACGGTTGCTGTGTCCCAAGGTCATGTGATCTCCTTTGGGGACCTTCTGACAGGCGAAGTCAATGGGGAAGACAGATTCACTTAACAACCGTATTATTATTAATATTATTTATTAAACTCAGCGGATCGCGAATGGAGTGCAAAACCGGGCGGAGAGTCGCTCGTTTTCGCACTGCTGGCGGGCGGGATCCACCAGGGGGCGCTGCCCGGCGAGCCAAGCGCTTGGACATCCCGTCCCTGGCGAGCGGGGGAAGGAGGAGCACCGAGTCTTCGCAGGAGAAGGAAAGGGCCATCAGTAAGAGAGGCCTCTCTAGGAGCAATGCCTTTTTCTCTTTAACCCTTAGATTGCCCGTAGAAGAATGCGCAGGCGCGAACCTGCTCTCCAAGGGAGGGCGGAGCTGCGCGGAAGGCGGAGCCGGCGTCCTTTCCCAGGTCGCTGGGTGGAACTCGGAATTCCGGGTGAATGGGAGGAGCTGGGACTCTTTAACCCTTAAGGTTGCCTGCAGAAGAGTGCGCAGGCGCGAACCTGCTCTCCAACCCTCGTGGCGAGGGCGGAGCTGCGAGGAAGGCGGAGCTGAGGAGCTGCCAGGGGGCGGAGCTTCGAGGAAGGCGGAGCGCGCGTCCTTCTCCAGGTCGATGGGGTGGAGCTCGGAATTCCTGGGACTCCAACCCTTAAGACTGCCCGTAGAAGGGTGCGCAGGCGCGAATCTGCTCTCCACTCCTAATGGGGAGGGCGGAGCTGCGAGGAAGGGAGGTCCTTCTCCAGGTCGGTGGGTGGAGCTCGGAATTCCTGGGACTCCAACCCTTAAGACTGCCCGTAGAAGAGTGCGCAGGCGCGAATCTGCTCTCCACTCCTAATGGGGAGGGCGGAGCTGCGAGGAAGGGAGGTCCTTCTCCAGGTCGGTGGGTGGAGCTTGGAGTCCGGGGGTGGGTGGGAGGAGCCTGGAGCCCGGACTCGAGCCATCGACGGATCCGGACGACGGTACTCTTCCCCCTTCTTTGGAGCTTGCTCTTTTCAAGCTTGGGGCGTCCCCTGCAGTCTCAGGTTGGAATGCTTTTATTTCCCACCCCCCAAAAGCAGCTGTGAAAGGTGTGTGTGTGGGGGAGCGAAGAGAGACAGGCAGAACTCCGTCTGGTTCAGCTCAGCGTCGCTCTTTCCTTGCAATTCCCAGGCAGACAGCCCCGCCAGGCTCGCAAAGCCCTTTCTCGCTGGCCTCTCTGGAAGGAAGCATTCAACACCCCCCCCCAGCCAGCCTATGACTGCTCCATTCCTATTCCCCCCCCCAAGGCCTCCTTTCCCACGCTGGGTAGGGGGTCCTGGCTCCCTGGTGGGGACCCTGCCCGGCGATGGTTTTCCCTACCCAAAGCAAAATTTTGGGGTATAAAGGCCGGAACATTTCGGGGAGGGGGGTGCTGCAGGAAAGGCCAGAGCATTTTGGGGGTGGGAGGGCTGGAGAAAAGGCTAGAGGGTTTTTGGGGTGGGGTGGCTGGCATTTTTGGGGTGCGGGTGCTAGAGGGAAGGCCAGAGCACTTTAGGGTGAGGGGCTGGCATTTTGGGGGGGGGTGAGAGTGCTGGAGGAAAGGCCGGAGCTTCTGGGGGGGAGGGGGGTGCTGCAGGAGAGGCTGGAG
>NW_015387734.1:248980-252361 GCF_001527695.2 Protobothrops mucrosquamatus | reverse complement strand
TGTATGTATGTATGTATGTATGTATGTATGTGGGTGTGCATTTCATAGCAGTGTCTGTTATGTTTGGTGCTCAGTGAGGCATCCACAGGCAGCAGGTGAACAAACAACTCTTTATTAAAGGTTTAAACAGAAGCCTGAATAACTGCAACTCCACCCTTATTTATATATATTCAACAACTAGGTGGCAGCCAATAGGATTCAAGTATTAGTTCCCGCTTTAACACAAGATAATTAGCATGTAGACAGCAAGTCTGGCTCTTAACTGACAAAGTCTTATGACCGTTTTTTTTCAACAATTCCAAATACTTTACCTCAATACATTACAGTGTCTATGGCACGGGTAGGCAACCTTGGCTCTTTTATGACTCGTGGACTTCAACTCCCAGAATTCCTGAGCCAGCCATGCTGGCTCAGGAATTCTGGGAGTTGAAGTCCACGAGTCATAAAAGAGCCAAGGTTGTCTGCCCCTGGTCTATGGAGATTCTCAGTCATCCAGGTCATAGTTATCCCAAGGATGCTTTTTCACGAGGCATCTGGACTTTCTTGTTTTCCTTTGAAGACGTTTCGCTTCTCATCCAAGAAGTTTCTTCAGCTCTGACTGGATGGTGGGGGATGGAAGGATTTATACTCCTTGCAGACAGCTGGTCGTTTGCATTTGCATTGGGAAAACAAAACAACCACTTCATAAATGCATGGCACAACATAGGAGAACAAGCCCATCAGGACAAGATTCAGCAATTCATCTGCATTTAAAAGACAAAGGCCATACTTTTCAAGACAGCAAAGTCCACATTTTGGACAGAGAGGACCGCTGGTTTGAAAGAGGGGTCAAAGAGGCCATCTCGGTCAAAATTGAACAGCCCTCCCTCAACAAAGGGGGAGGGATATGGCATCATCTATCTCCAGTCTACAATACAGTCCTTTCAGCAGTTCCAAGAGGACTCCACACACATTGGCACCACTCAGGTGACCCTGACAACACAGATAAACCTCCAGGTGGCCTCAACGACTCTCTAAAAGAATTGCAAATGACCATCTGGCTGAGAAGCAAAACCTCTTCAAAGAAAAACAAGAAAGTCCAGTTGCCTCCTGAAAAAGCATCTTTGGGATTCAGAGCAGTGTCGTCTCTCTCTTCCCTTAAATAATTTTGGACAAGAACATCCTATCAATGTCTAGGAACGCAACTTTCTTTTTCTTCCTTTTCCTTAGCTTGAAAATTTGAAGCATCTTTTGCTCCGTGGGAAGATTTTTATTGTTTGAGGATCGAAGTCCCACTCCCCCCCCCGAGATGGCTCAGTGGGTCACTTTTTGCCATTCTGCTCCTAGGACTGAAAGTCCTTTTGCAAACCCAGGGCAGACTTTGGGTGGGTGTGGACCAGTACTTCAATACACTAGAAAAGTCGGGTCACAAGATCCAGAAGGAGAAGGGCCCCAGATTGGCTTGGTTGGGTCTACTGAGAAGTTCTGGAAAAGAACTAGGAAGAACAACCTGGAAGGAGAAACCACCGGATGGCCTGGAGAACATCACCTTTGCCAGACGTTCTGCCAGAAAGAAGCAGAGACACCTCGAGAGCTTTGCAGTCATCTACACCATCTTTGCCGTCAATGGTTGAAGCCAGAGAAGCACACGAAAGCTCAGATGTTGGACTTGGTGGTCCTGGAGCAGTTCCTGGCCATCCTGCCTCCAGAGATGGAGCGCTGGGTGAGGGAGTGTGGAGTGGAGACCAGCTCCCAGGCGGTAGCCCTCGCAGAAGGTTTCCTCCTGAGCCAGGTAGAAGAGAAGAAGCTGGCAGAAATGCAGGTGAGACAAAAATCATTGTACAGGTAAATCCTTGACCCAAAGGTATTTCTTCAGCAGCAACTGGACTTTCTTGTTTTCTTTCTTTGAAGACGTTTTGCTTCTCATCCAAGAAGTATAGTAGTAACTGTGAGAGGGATCTCGGAGTCCTAGTGGACAATCCCTTAAATAGGAGCCAGCCGTGTGCTGCAGCTGCCAAAAAAGCCAACACAGTGCTGGGCTGCATTAACAGAGGGATAGAATCAAGATCACGTGAAGTATTAATACCACTTTACAATGACTTGGTAAGGCCACACTTGGAATACTGCATCCAGTTTTGGTCACCGCGATGTAAAAAAGATGTTGAGACTCTGCAAAGAGTACAGAGAAGAGCAACAAAGATGATTAGGGGACTGGAGGCTAAAGCATATAAGGAACGGTTGCTGGAATTGGGTATGTCTAGTTCAGGGGTAGGCAACCTCGGCTCTTTTATGACTCATGGACTTCAGTTACCAGAATTCCTGAGTCAGCTATGCTGTCTCAGGAATTCTGGGAGTTGAAGTCCATGAGTCATAAAAGAGCCGAGGTTGCCTACCCCTGGTCTAGTTTAATGAAGAGAAGGACGAGGGGGGACATGATAGCAGTGTTCCAATATCTCAGGGGCTGCCACAAAGAAGAGGGAGTCAAGCTATTTTCTAAAGCACCTGAAGGCAGGACAAGAAGCAACAGGTGGAAACTAACCAAGGAGAGAAGCAACCTAGAACTAAGGAGAAAGTTCCTGACAGTTAGAACAATTAACCAGTGGAACAACCTGCCTCCAGAAGCGGTGAATGCTCCAACACTGGAAGTTTTTAAGAAGAGACTGGACAGCCATTTGTCCGAAATGGTATAGGGTTTCCTGCCTGAGCAGGGGGTTGGACTAGATGACCTCCAAGGTCCCTTCCAACTTTATAATAATAATTATTATTAAGCTTCTTTAGCTCTGACTGGATGGTGGGGAATGGAAGAATTTATATTCCTTACAGACAGCTGGTCATTTGCATTCTTTTAGAGAGTCATTAAGGCCACTTGGGGGTTTATCTGTGTCCTCAGGGTCACCCACAAAAGCACCTTTGAGGCAACCATGACCTGGATGACTGAGAATCTCCATAGGCAGACAGGTAATCCTTGACTTAACAACAGTTCATTTAGTGACCAAAGTTACAACAGCATTTTAAGAAATGACTTATGACCATTTTTCTGTCATCGTTGCGGCAGCCCCCTGGTCACGTAATCAAAATTCTGATGCTGGGCAACTGTCTCATATTTATGACCGTTGTAGTGTCCCAGGATCATGTGATCCCCTTTTGCGATCTTCTGACAAGCAAAGTCAATGGGGAAGCCAGATTCACTTAACAATCGGGTTACTAACGTATCAACGGCAGTGACTGACTTAACAGCTGCGACAAGGATAGTTGTAAAATGGAACAAAACTCACTTAACAGCTGTCTTGCTTGGTAATGGAAATGTTGGGCTTAATTGTGGTCGTACGTCAATAATAAATAATAATAATAATAATAAATTTAATTTATATGCCGCCCTTCTCCCAACGGGACTCAGGGCGG
>NW_015387734.1:236687-246190 GCF_001527695.2 Protobothrops mucrosquamatus | reverse complement strand
GGCTACGGTCGCTGGAAAGGCCGCAGAAATCCTCGGAGCTACTAAAGAGGCTCCAAAACCCCCGGAAGGTCTCAAAAAAGGCCTCCAGGCCATTGAAGATAAGCCGGCCAAAGAGGGCCCCGGACAGGCCGCCCAAACAGGCCGCGCGGCCATCCCCCAGAGCTGACACCACTAGGGGGCCGTCGAGGCTGTCCAAAAAGCCCTCCGAGGTCCCCGATCGCCAGGGAGGCTGCAAGCCGTAGTCGGAGAGGCCGCCTGAAGGGGCCGTCAGAGCCATCCACAAAGTCCCTGGCCAGGCCATCGCAGCCGACGAGGAGGCCGCCGAACCCACGCGGGCCTCCAAGATCACCCGAGAGGCCCTCCGGTCGCCAGAGACACCCCCACGCCAGGGGAGGCACCCCCGTGGAGGAAAATCTCCGGACCTCCAGGTGGTCCAGGCCGAGTGGTCTGGGCCGAGCGGGGTGGAGAAGGCCGGAGACGCCGCCCGCCAACCATCAACGGGGCCGCCGCGGACGGGAAGGCCGGGTAAGCTGGAAAAGGCCGAAAAACGGCCAAAAACAATGACCGAATCGGCTTCTCTTTTTAGAGCCTTCTCTTTTTAGAGTGAACTTGGTTGCTATGGTCCATAAAATCTTCTTTCCTTTTTTTTTATAAATGTTTTATTAAGTTTTATAAGGGTGGGGAAGGGGTAAGGTCGGTATGGGTATTGGATGGGGTTGGGGAATGGGATTGGGATAAGGATAGGGATAGATACAATAGTGGGGTTACCCTCAACAGAAATTCAAAGCTTTAGCAAGCAGACTATTGTCCGGGTACAAATATTAAATAATAGTAGTTAATATAATACTAAACAGTTATAATCACTTATAATAACAATAATCATGAAAGTAAAGCTTAATCAATGAATATCATTCATCCTGTTAAATTTCACCATCCTTTCTCATTCTATCGTGTTGCTAACCATTGATAAATTTTTTCCCAAGTTTTGAAATAAACTGAATCTTCTTTCTCTTTAATCTCTAAAGTTAATCTATCCATTTCTGCACATTCTAAGATTTTCGTGATTATAATCTGGTCAGATGGTAAGTTTTCATTTTTCCAAAATTGGGCAAATACTATTCTCGCGGCTGTCAATACGTGTAATATTAAATATTCATTCTCTTTTCCATAATTATGTCCTAATATTCCTAACAAAAACAGTTCTGGCTTAAATTCTATCTGTATTTTAGTCATCTTTTCCAGCCATATATGGATCTTAAACTTATTTCCTTTTTTTTGACAGGTTCAGGATTCCTTCATGGAACAAGGTGCTCAAGAACCCCAAGCACACACAGATGTGTCATCTCTCTCTCAGGAACCAGCCTTTTGGGGGATCACCCAAGAGGATCCAGCTCAGATCACGTCAGCAGGTAAAAAAAAAATATGGTTCTTCATATTGTTGCACTCCACAAGGAATCATAGCAGGGTGCAGTTAAGATGGATAAGATAACCTTTATTGTCATTTTTTTACTGGCCCACATTAAAAGTTAAATTCTGTTGCCTGCTCTCAAAAGAAAGTATATATCTACCCATACCCATACATAACACACATATACACATGCTATATACATATGTGTGTGTACATGTATATATTTCTGTGTATACACATGTATATATGTGTGTGTATATGTGTGTATACACACACACACACATAATCACTGTTCATTTTGAACACATAGCGGAAAGGGGAAACTTGAGAATTCACAAGGTTGATGCTGTACGGAACAAAACTATGGCTGAATCTGGATGTTCTACTTTGGATACCACGAAGCCCCCTCCCAGAAGGTAACAAGGAAAACAGGTCGTGAAGAGGATGTGTAGTGTCCCAGACAATCCTGTGGACCCTGCTCAAGCATCACTTATGTGCTATGTCCTTTATTAAAAGGAAATGAACTGCCAATAATCTTTTCTGCCATTCTTACCGCTGTCTGCACCGCTTTCCTGTCTGAAGTTGAAAAGAAACATATTGCAGAATGTAATTCATTCATTAAATATATTGGTTCAGCTTGGAAACTTACTCCAGTGTTTCTCCAATGTCCCGATAAGCAAATATTTAACCAACAAAGGCCCTTTTGAACTGCTGGCATTCCCAGACAGAGATGCCTCTTTCAAAGCACGTAGCATCATCTCTCCCAATGAGGCATTGAGCACCTTGATCCAGCCAATCAACTCCCACCAAACCCCCAGATAGCAATAGCAATAGCACTTAGACTTATATACCGCTTCGCAGTGCTTCACAGCCCTCTGTAAGCGGTTTACAGAGTTAGCATCTTGCCCCCAACAATCTGGGCCCTCATTTTACCAACCTCAGAAGGATGGAAGGCTGAGTCAACCTTGAGCTGATTAGGATCGAACTGCTAGCAATTGGCAGAATTAGCCTGTAATACTGCATTCTAACCACTTCCTTGAAGTCCCCAGGAAGAAATGAATCCTAGATACAATCTTAAAATCTCTCTCTTTATTTTAGTAGATTCGGTCCATGCAGAGGTCAGACTTAAGGAACCTCAGTTCTTCATACTTTCACTCGGCCTTTCCATGATTGACAAGAGACCTTTTCTCTTATGAGCAATAGAGCTTTCCTCCAAACCTAACCCTTTAGACTTCTTTATTTCATTCCTCGCCACCTGCTCAGTTAATCAAAGAGGTTGGACTGCTGGCCACAGTCTCATCCCCAGATCAGTGTTGTTGTTAGGTGTGAAGTCGTGTCCGACCCATCACGACCCCATGGACAACATTCCTCCAGGCCTTCCTGTCCTCTACCATCTTCTGGAGTCCATTTAAGCTCAGGCCTACTGCTTCAGTGACTCCATCCAGCCACTTCATTCTCTGTCGTCCCCTTCTTCTGTTGCCCTCAATCTTTCCCAGCATTAGGCCCTTCTCCAGTGAGTCCTTCCTTCTCATTGTGATGGTGGCGCAGGGGTTAGAATGTAGTATTGCAGGTTAATTCTGCTGACTGCCAGTAGTTTGATCCTGACCGGCTCAAGGTTGACTCAGCCTTCCATCTGTCTATGGAGATTCTCCGACACCCAGGTCATGGTTGTCCCACAGGTGCTTTTTCAAGAGGCAACTGGACTTCCTTGTTTTTCTTTGAAGACGTTTCGTTTCTCATCCAAGAGAAGTGTGTTCAGCTCTTCCATCCTTCCGTGATCGGTAAAATGAGGACTCAGATTGTTGGGGGCAAAACACTGACCTCATAAACCATTTAGAGAATGCTGTAAAGCCCTTTGAAGTGGTACATAAGTCTAAGTGCTATTGGTACTGCTTACTTGCAGTCTGACTTGTGTGAAAGAATGGCCCTTGTTTTCCATAATTTTGCTCCAGAATGCAGTCGGAATGTTTTCAAAGTGTCTTTCTCCATTTTTGTCTTTATCAGGGAATGGAGCAATCCTGAGGTTTCATGCAGAAATGCCTTTTCTTTGTGGTGGAACTGAAACTGCAATTATCATTCCAACTCAGGTAGGAGGGATCAAGCTTGCGTAAAGTGTTAGTATCACTTTACAATACCTTGGTAAGACCTCACTTGGAATATTGCATCCAATTTTGATCACCACAATATAAAAAAAGATGTTGAGACTTTGGAAACAGTGCAGAGAAGGGCAAGAAAGATGATTAGGGGACTGGAGGCTAAAACATACAAAGAACTGTTGGAGAAATTGGGTATATCTGTTGTTGTTGTTGTTAATTGTGAAGTCGTGTCCGACCCATCACGACCCCATGGATATATCTAGTCTAGTGGAAAGAAGGAACTAGGAGTGACATGATAGCAGTGTTCCAATATTTGAGAGGCTGCCACAAAGAAGAGAGGGTCAACCTATTCTCCAATGCAGCCGAAGGCCAGACAAGAAACAATGGCTGGAAACTAATCAAGGAAAGAAGCAACCTAGAACTAAGGAGAAACTTCATGACAGTGAGAACAGTAAACTAGTGGCACGGCTTGCCTCCATAAGTTGGAGGCTATCACTGGAGGCTTTTAAGAAGAAACTGGACAGCCATTTGTCCAGAATGGTATAGGGTCTTCTGCTTGAGCAGGGGATTAGACTAGAAGACCTCCAAGGTCCCGTCCAACTCTGTTATTCTGAGGAGGATTCCTTTCTCTTTCAGTGTGCAAATGTGATTTCGACAAGGAGCATATTCCATTTCCTCCAAAGCAAGTCGAATTCCTCTTTCAAATTAGTTCATTTAAATTGCTCCCTTCTACCATTTCTTCAGAGTGGGAGCAGCTTCTTGGTACCATTTGAACATTGGTGATATCTCATGCTTCTAGAGAGGTCCTGTTCCAGCAGCCTCGTGTAGCTGTTGAACGTGTGTATCTCTTAAGGGACAAGATAAGCTACCCATTAACATATCAGCTAGGATTGTCCCAACACTGTATTGAGGAAGCCATCTTCCAGGAAGGACTCAAAGGCCCCGACCAAGACTCATCCCATCAGTTGTTCCAGCACTTACTGTTGCTACCAACCGAAACCAGTTTTGAAATTCTGCAGAATCAGCAAAATTAATCAAATATTTATTGAGGTGTATTTTGAATCAGAAACCTTTCAGAAAAGTTTTACCTGCCAAAAGTGCTTAATTACTCCAGGTGTTTGTTGTTGAGATTGGGTCATTAGAAAAGAGAACTGGTGGCTACGTCCACTTGTTGAAACATGAAATAAGATTCTCCAAAGTCCCGATTGAGGAAATCCATCTTCCAGAAACAAAAGGGGTGTCAACTGTCCAGTTGGCATTTACAGAAAAAGAAACTCCTGGGACGTGATTTTACCAAAAGTATAATACTTTACTGAAAATTTACATTGGCACAGAAGAAAACAAAACCAGCTCTGGTTTTCCCATTCGAAGGCTTGCTTAGTTAAACGATAGACTCCCTCACCCCCACCCACTGGGTATTCACATTGTCCAAGAGTAATATTTTTTCTTGTTATGGAAACAGTCTACTTCTCATTCGAGCAGCTGGCCTTGACTCTCGGCTGCCTAGATATCACCCCTCCCACCTTTGCATTCCATTGTCAAGATGTGAGCAAAAGAGAAAATCTCTGCGAAAAGGCGAATCCAATGCCTGTCCCACCAGCTGATCCAGAAGGATATGAAAGTTGTTAACGACTGAAGGGGCTTTGAGGTCTTGCAGGATCACTGAAGATAAATAGATCATTAAGATAGAAAACTTTATAGGTATCCCTCAACTTGTTTAGTGACTGCTCAAAGTTACAACGGCACTGAAAAAAGTGGTTTTTTTTTACACTTAATAATGCCCGTTGCAGCATCCCCATGATCACGTGGTCAAAATTCAGACCCCTGGCAACTGACTCATATTTAGGATGGTTGCAGTGTCCTGGGGTCACGTGATTCCCCCTTTGCGACTTTTTGACATGCAAAGTCAATGGGGAAGCCAGAGTCACTTAACAACTGTGTTATTAACTTAACTGTGGCAAACAAGGTCATAAAATGAGGCAAAACGTACTTAACAACTGTCTCTCTTTTTTTTTTTGAAAATTTTATTTATTTTTCCCATCATAAAAAAACAATCATACATAAATACAATAAACAATCAATAACCCCCCCCCCAGAACTTCCCAAACCTAATCCCAGGATAATATTCGTATAAAAGTAAACAAATACTAGTATCTCTAACTCCACAAAATATCTTAATCTACCAGAAAAGATAGAAGTAAACAAACATAAAAAAATCTAAAAACCTAACTTATATTCTACCACTCTATGTTTCTTTTGAATATAAACAATCCATCTTCTCCATATTGATAAGAATTGTTCATTCGAATGATTCTTCAAGTAAGCCGAAATCTTTGCCATTTCAGCAAGATACGAAACTTTCAATCTCCAGTCTCCCATCGTAGGCAGAATTGGGCTCTTCCAATTTTGGGCTATTAGCAATCGGGCAGCAGATAAACAATAAAGCATCAAATTTATTTCTTTTGCATCTAAATCTTGCACAATACCTAGAAGAAACAACTGTGGAAGGAAAATAATCCTTTTTTTAAAAATCTGCTGTAAGTTCCACCATAATTGAATAACTGTCTCTCTTGACAACAGAAATGTTGGGCTCAATTCTGGTCGTAAGTCAAGGACTATCTTTACTATCTGAAAATCGCCCAGAGTCATTCTGCGAGTCAGATGGTTGGTATCTAAGCTTGATAAATAAAACAATTATTTGTATTTATTTATAAAGCTTAGATACCACCCATCTCAATCTCAGAGTGACCCCTGGGCGATTTTCATATAGTACAGGTAGTCCTTGATTTACGACCTCGATTGTATATTAAGAGGGATTTCTTTCTTTTTTTTAAGTGTCAGAATCGTATGTCATTTGAAGATGTAGCTGTGTTTTTTTCTGAAGAGGAGTGGGCCCTGCTGAATCCTGAGGAAAAATTGCTGTACAGAGAGGTCATGTTGGAAAATGCAAGGAATGTGGCTTGTGTGGGTAAGGTTTCTCTTTCTTCTTCTCTACTCTTTTTTCAGAGAGTCAGCATATTGCCTCCAACTATCTGGGTCCTTATTTTGCTGACCTCAGAAGGATGGAAGGCTGAGTCAATCTTGAGCCAGTCAGGATCGAACTACTGGCAGTCAGCAGAGTCAGTCTGCAATAATGTATTCTAACCACTGCGCCACCATGGCTCATAAGTCAAGAACTACCTGTAATGTTCAAATACAGGATGTAGCAATAGAGTTTGATCCCTGATGCTGCTTCAGCTTGTGCCTTGAACATCTCGTGAAACTCACTCTTTGTTTTTTCTTTTTGTTGCAATCAGGCAAAAAGTGGGAGAACGAGGACTTTAAGAAGGAGATGACAAAGCACTCACCAACAGTCAAAAATGAAATCAGAGAAAGGATGTTCAGAGATAAACAGGAAGTGCGAAGACCTGAGGAAAACCAGCTAAACAGAGAGCCAGAGAAAGCCTCCGCTTTCAATTGTGCAGATAACAGTGTGTTCCTGGCCAAAAAATATCACCAAGAAAGCAGAATGTGTCCAGGGTGTGGAAAAGTATTGAAAGAGGAATCAGGATTGTGTCGATATTGCAGAAGGCACCCTGCGGAGGCACAGCATGAAAGTAGGGAACGTTCTTCTTGGGCCTTTCCTCTTACTTTAAATCAAAATATATCGCTTGGAGGAAAATTATATAAATGTGTGGAATGTGGAGAGAGCTTCAGCCAGAGTAGCCATCTCAATAATCATCAAAAGTGTCATGTCCGGGAGAAGCCGTATCAATGCATGGACTGTGGGAAGAGCTTCCCACAGAAAAGTCAACGTATGACTCATGAAAGGATCCACCGAGGAGAAAAACGCTATCCATGCATGGAGTGTGGAAAGAGCTTCATTAAGAGAAGTTACCTGACTTCCCACACGAGAATCCACAGAGGGGAGAAACCCTATCAATGTGTGGAGTGTGGGAAGTGCTTCACTCAGAGAAGCCACCTTGCTTCCCATAAGAGGATCCACACCGGGGAGAAACCGTATCAGTGTCTGGAGTGCGGGAAGCGCTTCAGTGATGCAAGTCACCTCACTTCCCATAAAAGGATCCACACCGGAGAGAAGCCATATAAATGTATGGAGTGTGGGAAGAGTTTTAGCGTGAACTGCTCCCTTACATCCCACATGAGGATTCACCGAGGAGAAAAACCCTATCAATGCACGGAGTGTGGAAAGAGCTTCATTAAGAGAAGTTACCTGACTTCCCACACGAGAATCCACAGAGGGGAGAAACCCTATCAGTGTGCGGATTGTGGGAAGCGCTTCTGTCAGAAAAGCCGCCTTACCTCCCATAAGAGGATCCACACTGGGGAGAAACCATATCAGTGCCCGGAGTGCGGAAAGCGCTTCAGTGATGCAAGTCATCTCACTTCCCATAAAAGGATCCACACGGGAGAGAAGCCGTATCAATGTATGGAGTGTGGGAAGAGTTTTAGTGTAAGCAGTTCCCTTGCATCCCATAAAAGGACCCACACAGGGGAGAAGCCATACAAATGTACGGAATGTGGAAAGAGCTTCACTGCAAGCAGTTCCCTTAGTTCTCATAAAAGGATCCACACGGGGGAGAAACCGTACAAATGCACGGAATGTGGAAAGAGCTTTAGAAAGAGCAGTTCTGTTACTTCCCACAGAAGGATCCACACGGGAGACACCATATGAGTGCGCTGACTGTGGAAAGAACTTCAGAGAGAACTTCTGAGGTTATGATCCTCGTGCAGAAATGTCGATGGAAGTGGATCATGAACTGGCAAGGCTGAAGGAAGGAAAATGAGGAATCATCGCCCAGATGGGAGGTTATAAAATTTGATATATGATAGATAGACAGACAGACAGACATGAAACAAAAAGAAATGAAATGAAATGAAAAGATAGCAGATAAGATTTAAGATGATAAGATGGTGGACAGGATCAACATTACTGAAAACTCTTGGAACAGCTACAACGAATTGAGTCTGTCATTTGCACCTCTATAACTGTCTGGTTTGGCACTGCAACCAAACAAGACAGACACAGACTTCAGCGGATAGTTAGGACTGCAGAAAAAACAATTACAACCAGCCTGCCTTCCATTGAGGATCTGTATACTGCACGAACCAGAAGGGCTGAGAAAATACCTACAGACTGCTCACATCCTGGACATAATGTTATTTCAACTCCTTCCTTCAAGATGACGCTACAGGGCACTGCACACCAAAATAACCAGACACGACAGATTTCCCCTCCCCCCATGCCATCACTCTGCTAAACAATTCCCAGAGCACTGTCTCATTTCTCGTCTTTTCTCATCTTCTCCTACTGTCTTCTCCTATTGGTTTCTTAAGATTTATCAATTGTTTGTAACTGATGATTAATGATTGCAACTATGATTTATACTCTTATGACCTATTAATTGCTGTTTGTATGAATACTGTGAGCTTATGCACAGAGACAAATTCCTTGTGTGTCCGATCACACTTGGCCAATAAAGAAACTAATTCCATTCCATTCCAATGTTCTGTTCTAATTTTCTATTCTATTCTTTTCTAATGTTCTATTCTACTCTATTCTGATTTTCTATTCTGTTCTAATGTTCTATTCTATTTTAATATTCTATTCTATTCTATTCTATTCTATTCTATTCTATTCTATTCTATTCTATTCTATTCTATTCTATTCCTATTCTTCCATCCCATCCCTATCCCCCCGTCCTATCCTTTCCCATTCCCACTCATTATTGTAGACAAATACTTATACACCTGCTAATCAGTACAGGAAGTAGATACAGGGAATAACATGATGGGCAGGTTTAAAGCGCTCCATGGCATTGGACCTGGTTACCTCCGAGACCGCCTTCTGCCACAGATTCCCTCCCACAGACCGGTACGCTCCCACAGAGTGGGCCTCCTCAGGGTGCCGTCGGCCAAGCAATGTAGGCTGGCGACCCCCAGGGGGAGGGCCTTCTCTGTGGGTGCCCCCACCCTCTGGAACGAACTCCCCCCCGAGA
>NW_015387734.1:233510-235494 GCF_001527695.2 Protobothrops mucrosquamatus | reverse complement strand
GTATACAAATTAAATTAACCTTAACCTTAACCTTAACCTTAAAATTACCGAAAGCTCTTGAAAGAGCTACAGCTTAGTATTGGAGAAAAATACATATAAACCTGTTGATCAGTAGAGGCAGTGGGGACAATTAGAAGAACTGGCACTTCAATCTTTCTTTGCATGGGAATACTCAAATGTGCATGGCTACATACCAGGTCTGATTTTCTTAATTCTGACTTTACTTACAGAGTTACACGAGTTGGAAGGGATCTTAGATGTCTTAAGTCCAACCTCCTGCTCAAACAGGAGACTTCCAATTCTCAATTCTTTCTCCTTCATTGATTCTTTCTGGGTCACCTGATCTCTGTCCAGTAAGAGGATTACTTAATTTTGCATTTATCCATGTATTGGATCTCCTGTTTATAATTTACTTATAGCCTCTGGTTGCAAAAATATATATACTATACCACTTCCTGTTTATTAAACAAATATTGAGGGTCGCCAGCACTACTGTTTCTCTTGCAGTTAAGTTTTCTTCCTCGCCATTCTCCAGTAATGGAGAAAACTCCATCCTGGTTGAGAGACGCTGATCAATCAGGCAATGTCAAATTTTCTTTCATCATCTAATTTCTCCGATAAGGATCATTTGCTTATTCCCTTTATTTGACCTAAGGCTTGTGTCTGCAGAGGTCCCTGTCTGGTCTCCCATTTCCCCTGCCTGCTCAATGTTAGGGAGGGAGGGAGGAAAGGAGGAAGGGATGAAGCAAGAAAGAAAGTAAGCAAACAAGAAAGGAAGGGAGGAAAGAGGAGAAGAAAGAAAGGAAAGGGGAAAAAAAACGAAAGAAAAACATAAGAAAAAATGAAAGAAATGAAAGAAAGAAAAAAAATGTCCAGGCAAAGGTCCAATGGTAAAAAATTTCATAATTAGCATGCTAAAAAACATCAAGAGATGGATAGCTTAGCTAACTATTTGCACCCTCCTGTGCTTATGGGATGTTAGCCTAAACTGCACGTTTTCAATAAATCGGAAATAAGCAACGGAAAATTCCAATATGTAACTTTGAACAGTCACTAAATGGTCACACACTTGAACAATGGGCCCTATCCAACAAAATGAGTTTTAACATGGAGAAAATGTAAAACATTTTGGCAGGAAAAATCAAAGATATAAATACAGATTAGGTGAGACCTGGTTGAAAAACAGCAAGTGTGAGAGGGACCTTGGAGTCCTAGTGGACGATCACTGGATTATGAGCCAGCAGTGTGCAGCAGCAGCCAAAAAAGCTAATACAATCCTGGGTTGTATAAACAGGTATAGAATCAAGATCACACAAAGTATTAGTGCCGCTTTATAAAACCCTAGTGAGACCACACTTGGAATACTGCAACCCATTTTGGTCACCATACTACAAAAAAAGATGAGACCTTGGAAAAAGTTCAGAGAAGAGCAACTAAAATGATCAAAGGCCTGGAGACTAAAATATATGAAGAACAGCTGCAGGAATTGGGTTTGGCTAGTCTAAAGAAAAGAAGAAATAGGGGTGACACGATAGCACTATTCCAGTATTTGAGAGGCTGCCACAAAGAAGAGTGCATCAAACGATTCTCCAAAGCAGAAGAGGGCAGGACAAGAAACTATGTTTGGAAACTGACCAAAGAGAGAAGCAACCTGGAATTAAGGAGAAACTTCCTAACAGTGAGGGCAATTAACCAGTGGAACAGCTTGCCTTCAGAAATAGTGGGCTCTCCATCCCTGGAGGTTTTTAAGAAGAGACTGGACAGTCACTTGTCTGAGATGGTATAGGTTAATAATAATAATAATAATAATAATAATAATAATAATAATAATAATAATAATAATAATAATAATAATAATAAAGTTGGAAGGGACCTTGAAGGTCATCTAGTCCAACCCCCTGCTCAGGCAGGAAACCCTATACCATTTCGGACAAATGGCTGTCCAGTCTCTTCTTAAAAACTTCCAGTGTTGGAGCATTCACCG
>NW_015387734.1:229127-232610 GCF_001527695.2 Protobothrops mucrosquamatus | reverse complement strand
TGGAAGGGACCTTGAAGGTCATCTAGTCCAACCCCCTGCTCAGGCAGGAAACCCTATACCATTTCGGACAAATGGCTGTCCAGTCTCTTCTTAAAAACTTCCAGTGTTGGAGCATTCACCGCTTCTGGAGGCAGGTTGTTCCACTGGTTAATTGTTCTAACTGTCAGGAAGTTTCTCCTTAGTTCTAGGTTGCTTCTCTTGATTAGTTTCCACTAGTTCTCCTGCTTGAGTGGGGTGTGGGGGGGCTGGACTAGAAGACCTCCAAGCTCCCTTCCAGCTTCTGTTCCTATTCCTATTCTATTCCTATTCCTATTCTAAATGAACTGTTGTAAGTTGAGGACTAACCTGTAATAGTAAGTGGATAAGACCAACTCCTTTTTCTGCCAACTCCAGTTTTCCAGGGAAGTATGGCCACCGACAATTGGAAGGCCAGAGTCTAAACAGAAGGATCAAAGGTCATTCAATTAACTGTTAGAATAAAGGCATAAGTGCTTCAGTTTGCTAAACCGGAACCTCAAATGTACTACAGAACAAGGCAAAAGGCTCAAATAGGAAAGATTTGCACTTGTAACACCTCTCAAAAAAGTAATATGCTGTTAGAAAAACGGGAAGTATCACGGAAAGCTTGCTATAGTTTGGCTGAAGTGACAAGTGTTGAGGTTACCCTGTGTAGATGTTACGATAGCTTTAAAAGCTTGGGTGAGCTTTGTATTACATATATGCAGAAAGGCTAAAATGTTAGTCTAAAACATTATTTTAAAGCAGTGGTTCTCAACCTTTTTAATGCCGCGACCCCAACCGGTCGTAAGTCGAGGACTAAACCGGTCGTAAGTCAAGGACTAAACCGGTCGTAAGTCGAGGACTACCCAACCGGTCGTAAGTCAAGGACTTTCCCTGCCCGGGAGCGCCGCGCATGCGTGTTTCCGCCCCCTGCGCCGGCCGAGGCGTAGCTGGCAAGCGGCAGAGACGGAGCAGGCCGATCACCAGCTGGCCCAGCCCAAGGGAGGTAAGGCACCCGCCGGAAAAGGGGAAAAAAAATGGCGGACAAAAAAAATGGCGGACAGCCTTGCTTGGCGACCCCCATGAAATGGTCGATCGACCCCAAATGGGGTCCCGACCCACAGGTTGAGAACCACTGTTTTAAAGAGAGATGAGAAATACCTTCTGACTCTGACTTGTAAACTGTGTGGAAAACGCTCTATAAAACCCATCAGTGGACGTTGGTGGAAGGGAGATTTCCTTGTGTTACTTTTGAGGGAGATTTCCTTGTGTTAATTTTTTCTGCAGAATAAAGTTTTTACTTGCAATCTCCTCCTCTGTGTTCAATTTGAGGTGTGGGCACACCTGGTAACTCCGCTGGAGCAGGAAAGGCAACGGATATCCCAAAGTGACTTTTTGTTTAGAACGATCTCTTTACTTCTTTCCACCATGATGGAAGTGCAGTTCTTTAGAAGGAAATGGCGAATATACCAGGAACCCTCTATGAGGCTTGCAGCTGTTGAACTAGGAGAAATATTTGGTACAGGTAGTCCTCGACTTACGACAACCGAGCCCAAAATTATTTGTTGTTACGTGAATTTTGCTCCATTTTGTGACTTTTCTTGCCACAGTTGTTATGTGAATCACCGCAGTTGTTAAATTAGCGACACAATTAAGTGAATCTGGTTTTCCCATTGACGTTGCTTGTCGGAAGGTCGCAAAAGGTGATTACATGACCCTGAGACACTCCCAATGGTCATCAATGTGAGTCACTTGCCCAAGTGTCTGAATTTTGATCACCTGACCATGGGGATGCTGCAACGGTCATACATGCAAAAAAATGGCCATAAGTCATTTTTTTCAGTGCCGTTGTAACTTCAAATGGTCACTAAATGAGCTGTTGTAAGTCAAGGACTTCCTGTACTGTGTAGTAGTAGTTTTTCTTCTGAGCTTCATATACTTTTAAAGAGAGATTAAATATTTTCCAGCTCAGACCTTTTAAATAGTTAAATATTAAGTATTTCCTAGCTCAGAGATTTCCTTCAGTTTCAGAATGGCATGGTTAATGGGAGTCTCTTATGGGGCATCCAAGGTCCCTTCCAACTTTTATTATTATTATTATTATTATTATTATTATTATTATTATTATTATTATTATTATTATTATTATTATTACTACTACTACTACTACTACTACTACTACTACTACTACTACTACTACTACTACTACTACTACTACTATTTATTGGGGATAATATCAGAAGAAAGCAGTTTCTTTGGGATTCTCCTCTCTTTTCTCTTTTGGGGCCAGGGAGCCCTCTCTAAGTTGTATCACTCTCAGATATCAGCACTTCAAATACAAGTAGTTGACTTGACCACAATTCAGTCCAAAATTTCTGTTGCTCAGGGAGACATTTTTAAAGTGAATTTGGTCCAATTTTACGATATTGCTTGCTGCGGTTATATGAATCACCACAATTAAGTTACTACTACAGTTATCTGGCTTCCCCACTGACTTTGCTTGTCAGAAGGTTCACGTGACCTGGGACAAGGCAACCGTCATAAATATGAGTCAGTTGTCACTTGGCTGAATTGTTGTGACGGTGGGAGATGCGGCAACAGTCTTCAGTGCGGAAAAAATAGATAAGTCCCTTTTTTTCCAGCGCTGTTGTAGCTTTAAACAGCCACTAAACAAAAGGTTTAGCAATGAATTCTTAGCAATGAATTATTTGTTATTAAGGCACAATCATTAACGCATTAAGGGAAGATGTTGTAAGTCAGGGGTAGTCAACCTTGGCTCTTTTATGACTCGTGGACTTCAACGCCCAGAATTCCTGAGCCAGCTTAGCTGGCTCAGGAATTCTGGGAGTTGAAGTCCACGAGTCATAAAAGAGCCAAGGTTGACTACCCCTGTTGTAAGTGGAGGACTATGCTAAGTGATCAGACAGCCTCCTTTTTCTGCCAGCTCCATTCTTCTTCGGAGAGGGCGATTCCCTTCTACCGTCGCTGCTCCGCATCCCCTTCCCTCCCCTCCTCCCGTCCCTGGGCTTTGTCCCCTCCCCTATTTGTCCGACTGCCTCGGGAGAAGCAGCTCCGGACTGCCGGACCAGCAGACCTTCCCACGGGGGGACCGCTTCTCCCGTAGCAGAAGGGGCGCGCAGGGGGACCCCGGAGGGGGCGGCGCTCTGCGTCCTTTCGAGGAGGGGAGGAGCTGCATGGGGAGGGGAGGAGCTAGAAAGGCTTCCTGCTTGGGCTCTGCGAAGTCCCGTTCCGTGGAAGAGGATCCAGGTGCGTGGCCGGGAAGGAAGGAAGGAAGGAAGGAAGGAAAGAAAGCAGCGTGGCCGGCGGGGATCGCGGATCCTTTGCTGCGCGCATCTCTTGGGGAGCGGAGTCTGGGCGAACAAGAGAGCCGACTTTTTCCTTTCCAGCGCTAGGTAAGAAGCTCCTTCCTTTCCTTCCTTCCTTCCTTCCTTCCTTCCTTCCTTCCTTCCTTCCTTCCTTCCT
>NW_015387734.1:215201-227756 GCF_001527695.2 Protobothrops mucrosquamatus | reverse complement strand
ATAATAATAATAATAATAATAATAATAATAATAATAATAATAATAATAATAATAATAATAATAATAATAATAATAAAAGTTGGAAGGGACCTTGGAGGTCATCGAGTCCAACCCCCTGTTCAGGGAGGAACCCTACACCATTTCGGACAAATGGCTGTCCAGTCTCTTCTTAAAAACTTCCAGTGTTGGAGCATTCACCACTTCTGGAGGCAGGTTGTTCCACTGGTTAATTGTTCTGTCAGGAAATTTCTCCTTAGTTCTAGGTTGCTTCTCTCCTTGATCAGTTTCCATCCGTTGCTTCTTGTCCGGCCTTCAGGCACTTTGGAGAATAGCTTGACTCCCTCTTCTTTGTGGCAGCCCCTGAGATACTGGGAGACTGCTATCATGTCCCCCCTCGTCCTTCTCTTCGTTAAACTAGACATACCCAATTCCAGCAACCGTTCCTTATATGCTTTAGCCTCCAGTCCCCTAATCATCTTTGTTGCTCTTCATAAAAGAGCTAAGGTTGCCTACCTGTTCTAGGCCAAAGCCACCATACCTAAAAGTGGCCAAGGCATATAAGCAGGGTGGACAAAAACCAGTAAAATCTCCTTCAGGGAAAGAAACCGAGTCCTTAAGGAAACAAAAAGGACCAAAGTGGGGACTGAGCACATGACAAGCCCCTCCTCAAGTCTCACCAACAAAGGAGTTGGGCCTGCATGGGAAGCCCCTCCCCACCAATTCTGGGGGATAAAAAGAGGTCCTGCAGCTTACCCAGCCTTTTTTTGAGTCCTTGTTTTTGGATCCCAGACTTTGCAGATTCCATCTCGCTGGCTAGGCTAGTGCCTGGCACCCTAGTATTGGATACTTGGTAAGTATGGATGTGTGTGTGTTTGTGTGTTAGACCAAAAATATAGCGGTAAAAGTATGCTGTTATTTTAAACCCACTGGGTCTCTGTTTATTTTAAAGAACCGTTTGTGTCTCAGTGTTCAGTTGATTTGGGATTGAGTGTGGCAATTTTCCAGGCCTCCCTCCCTCCCTCTCTTTCTCTCTCTCTCCCTCCCTCTCTCCCTCTCTCCCTCTCTCCCTGTGTGTGTGTGTGTGAGAGAGAGAGAGAGAGAGAGAGTGACCATAAGCTGAACCTCAGAGCACAGGTCTGCAACACACACCTTTCAGCTTTCCTCTCGCCAGTGTCAGCTTCTATATGCTGTTGCTGTGACTGCAAGACATTCAAATAAACTGAGTCCCTAGTTAGCACAGAAATAGGCTAAAATCTCCCCTGTTCATTGTAGGTTCAAGAATATCGTTAGAATGTTTCCTAGGAAATTATTCCTTTGCTGTTTTTTTCCCCTCACTCCTAGACACTCTAATGGCATCGTGTTCATCTCCTGGAACCTTGGTTCTTTCTAATGGAGGATTAACAGCGGCTGTGCTTCCAACTCAGGTAGGATAAATCTCCCCTCCCTTAAAGTGTCAGTCTGATCTATTGAAGAAGCCCTCGATAAGAGAATAACAGAGTTGGAAGGGATCTTGGAGGTCTTCTAGTCCAGCCCCCTGTTCAAGCAGGAGACTATTTCAGACAAGTGGCTGTCCAGTCTCTTCTTAAAAACCACCAGTGATGAAGTACCTACAACATCAGAGATGCTGACACAGACGTGTAGTGTTTTATATAACTATATTTAACATTCAAATTTACAGCAGTCTTTGTCATCATCCAGAAAAGGAAGAACATAAGATAGTCAGGAACACAGGAACATCATGAGGTAAATCTAAAACCGTATACACAACACTCGGAAGGAAAAAAGGAGAGAAAACTGGGAAACTCCCACTTTATACTTACAGCAACCAATCATAGCGTAGATTGCCTCATGCAGGAGCCAGCACTGTCCAATCAATTAACTACAACCATGTGTTCCGGCCTATTGTACGCTTTACTGTTCCAGCTACTAAATTCAATATATGGAACAACCCATCCAAGGTCTAGTGCCAGGGGTAGGCAACCTTGGCTCTTTTATGACTCGTGGACTTCAACAGAATTCCTGAGCCAGCTATAGTCCACGAGTCATAAAAGAGCCAAGGTTGCCTACCCCTGGTCTAGTCCATCAACGGACAGCAAAGGATTATGGGATTGCTGTTCCTGCAGAATCAGCCAAACCAATAAAGCATTAACTAGATGTATCTCTAGCTAGATGTATCTCTAGCCATGTTTTTGTAAAGGTTCTCCAAAGNTACAGCAGTCTTTGTCATCATCCAGAAAAGGAAGAACATAAGATAATCAGGGACACAGGAACATCATGAGGTAAATCTAAAATAGCATACATACAAAACACACAGAAGGAAAAACGGAGGGAAAAAAGGGAAACTCCTTTATACTCTCAGCAACCAATCATAGCATAGATTGCCTCATGCAGGAGCCATCCCTCTCCAACCAATCAACTGCAACTGTGTGTTCTGGCCTATTGTACACTTTACTGTTCCAGCTACTAAATTCAATATCTTAACATGCTCATTTGTCCTACTTGGAAACTGCAGTTTGTTCATCAAGAAGAGGACCTGCATGTAATTCATTGAAGTGTGTGTTGTTAGGAATGTTCATGGGATTCATTGTGTTTTTTTCCCCTATGTCAGGATTTGGTGTCTGTTGAGGATGTAGCTGTGTGTTTCTCCGTGGAGGAGTGGGCCCTGCTGGATTCCAAGCAAAAAACCCTGCACCGAGAGGTCATGCTGGAAAATGCAAGGAATATGGCCTCCTTAGGTAAGGAATTCTTTTCAGATACTGTAGTGCAAAAGAGGTTTTTTTTAAAAAAAATAATGCACATGAAGTCCTCCAGCATTTTTTTTGTCTGTATCTCTTCTCTAAATTACTAATTTTCAAGTTTGCAAGCTATTTATATGACAGGTTTTTTTTATCCTTTTCTATGAAGCCTGGCTTTTCTTCACAAATGATGGGGAGTCTGGCCTTCACAATTCACTCTCTCCCATTTGTTAAGAATCAGATTCATGTGCATGAAGGGAACAAACAAAATAAGTGGAGCAGGTTAAGAACAAAGACGGAAGATATAAACCAGTGATGGTGAACCTTTTAGAGCCCGAGTGCCCAAAGTGCGACGCAAAACCTACTTATGCATCGTCGGGTGCCGGGTGGGTGTGCCCATTGGCTGGGTGTGGCCAATTGGGTGGGTGTGGCCCATTGGGTGGGCATGGCTCCGGTGGTAACGGCAGACTGGGTGGGACTAAAAAGTTCAATCAATCAATTCCAACTTTGCAAGATTTTTTTTTCCCCGCGAGAAGTTGAAATTGACTGATTGATTGAACCTTTTTTGGGGGGTACACGGCGGCGGAGGCCTAAAGCGAAAAGGTTTTATAAAACCCAGCTGAAGGCCTAGGACTGGAGTGACGGCGCGCGTGCCTACAGAGAGGGCTCTGAATGCCGCCTCTGGCACCCGTGCCATAGGTTCGCCACCACTGATATAAACCAATGCTTAATACAGTACTGTAAATAAAAGACTTTCAAATACTGGGCAGTATATAGCTGCTAGCAATGACCATTCCTACGCTTTTGTCAAGGGAAAGAAATTTCTGAAAGAGAAGGAAAATACATTCTTCCACTACGGTACTGCCTCCCCTCACCATAACATTGATCTTACTGTAAACAGTTCTGAACCAGTCTCTCTCTCTCTCTCTCTTTCTCTGTCTATCTATTTAACTTTCTACAGGACAAGATACTGTTCTTTTCCATCAACTCTTTCGTTGGCTAGAAATGTCTTCCCAAGGAAAGCAACCAAGCTCTGCATCAGCTCAACATAGAGGGAAGAAACAAAGGAGAAGAATCAATTTGGACTTGAAAATGAAAATAATTAAAGCCCACGAGAAGGGGAAGAAGATAAAGACCATAGGAGAAGAAGAAGGACTGGCCTCGTCCACCATCTGCACTATTCTTAAGGATAAAGAAAAGATAAAAGAGGCGATTAAATCAGCTCCAGGAACAGATGCCATAATCACGAGAAATAGGACAGGCCTCATTTCAAAAACAGAACAGCTACTTGTGCTTTGGATTGACGATCGGATCCAGAAAAGAATCCCAATTAGTCTCCATCTGATTCAGGCGAAGGCCCGCAGCATTTTTGAAATGCTAAAGCAAGGAGCAGGTGAGGAGCGCAATGAGACATTTGGGGCCAGCCGTGGCTGGTTTATGCGATTCCAAAAACGATTTAATTACTATAACATACGAACTACTGGTGAAGCTTTGAGTGCTGATGAAGAAGCTGCCCAACACCTTCCAGACAAACTGGATGAAATTGTAATAGAGGGCAACTATTCGCCACAGCAGATCTTTAATGTGGATGAAACTGGGCTGTATTGGAAGCAAATGCCAGAGCGGACTTACATCCACAAAGAGGCCAAAACAACGCCTGGATCTAAAGCATCTGAGGACAGAATAACTTTGTTGTTGGGTGGAAATGTATCTGGGTTCAAGTTGAAGCCGTTGCTGATCCATAGATCAGAGAATCCTCATGCCTTCAAAAATATAAGTAAGGACGCTCTACCAGTATATTACAGAGCCAATAAGAAGGCGTGGATGACACAAGTAATCTTTGAGGATTGGTTTGTGTCCTGCTTTGTGCCACAAGTAAGGACCTACTGCTTAGAGAACAAGATCCCTTTCAGAATACTTCTACTTCTGGACAATGCCCCTGGACATCCCCGCCATCTGAGCAATCTCCATCCTGGTGTGAAAGTAGTCTATCTACCCAAAAACACAAGCCCTCTCCTACAACCTATGGATCAGAGAGCAACTGCAACTTTCAAGGTACACTACTTACGTGCCACATTGGCCGAAGCCGTAGCTGCAATGGACAGAGAGGAAATAATATTGCGTGACTTTTGGAAAGGTTACAATATCCTTCACTGCATCCAAAACATTGCAGTAGCCTGGCAGGATGTCCCTACAAAATGTATGCAAGGGGGTTGGAGCAAATGTTTAAAACGTTTTGCTGTATTTGTAAAAAATTGGGAAGGTTTTGACCAAAATGAAAATGTTCGAGTCATCAGTCGGGACATTGTAACACTGACCAGATCCCTTAATTTAAATATTGATGCTGGGGATGTGGAAAATTTCATTGCATACAACGAGGGGGAACTTTCTAATGAAGAATTAATGCAACTGCAAAGTGAATCGGAAGAACAGGGGGATGTGGAGGCAGAAGAAGATGAAGAGGAGGAGGAACAGGAAGATGGAGGAGGAGGAGTTTGCATCCCTAAAAAGTTAACATTGAAAGAATTGGCAGAGTTTTTCTCCAAAACAAACCATGTGTTATCTTTTTTGAATGACATTGATCCCAATGAAGAACGTGTGGGTAGAGTCCAAAGAGAGATCAATAACATTTTGAAATGTTATCGAGAAATATATGAAGCTAAAGAGAAAAGTAACTCTTGCATGGTTCCTCCAGAAAACTACAGCACTCCCATCCCCATCTACCTCAACAGTCCTGGATGAGCCTTGGCCATTGACCAGCTGCTCCATCCTTTCAGACCTATTTTTTTATTTTTCACTGCACTAATATTTTCCCTTTTACTGTATTTCAACGTTTTGCATTTTATTTTTCAATTATTGAAGAATATGTGTATTTACATATTAATTATTATTATTTTATACAAGTTTTATTAATTTTTCAAATGTTTACATCCAGGTACTTAGAAAGCAGTGTGGTGATAAGGTAGTCAATAGTCCAATAACAAAATCATTCATGTATATCTCAGGTTACATCAATAAATGTTCCCTCTCTATTTCCCACAAATATTACATCATATTCATATTTATAGATTTCTAGCTAAAGCTCAATCAATCAATACATTTGAGAATAACATTTTGGTTATAGATATCCAAGTCCTGTTTTTAGGTTTTATTTAATTCCAATTAACATATTCAAATTTAGCCTTTTATCACCAATGTTTAAACTTTGGATAACCTTAATTTCCCTCATTTCATTATAAGATAATTAACGTAACTAAAATACACACATTATTCCAAAATTTACCTACTTACTTTATTAACAGATATATTCTGTTTCTCATTCTAGTAACTCCTCATTTAATAACAAAATATATTTCATTGTCACAAATCTATTTCCATATAACAATTAATCTAACAGTTTTAATTCCCATTATAAATCTAAATCCTAAATATAAAGCACTCATTGTCTCTAAAAAGGTGCTTAACCCATTAGGTGGATTTCTAAATCACATTTTTAAATCTAATTCTGGCTTTCTTTTTGTGCCAGGCCAGTTTCCATGCCAGTACCTCTAAAACCTCGGATGTGTCTCCCATCATTCCCATACCTGTTTGAATCAAGGGAGAACATCCAGTTATCAGTCTTTCAAAAGAACTGGCCCCTTTGTAGTTATTAGCTTGTTGCCCCTATTTACATATTAATTATTGTCATTAAAGTTTTATACATATAATAATGTTAATAATGGTCATTTCTTTGAAGAGAAATGGAAATTGAGAGAAGTGTGCAAGGTGTAGGTAATTTGGTTTAAAGGGGGAGAAGGTTTTTCTTGCCTAACTAAAACTTTTTCTCACCAGTGAATTTTGTTTTGTTAGTTAGGGCCCAGGGTTCAAGTCTGCTAAGATCTTTCTGGATCTTGAGCCTATCTTCTGGAGAGTTAGCTATTATTCCACTATCTTGGTGCTGTCTGCAAATCAGATAATACGGTTCACCCTTGGAAACTTAATTTTTTTTACCAGCTGTCTGTCAACCTCACTACCTTACAGGGTTGTTTTGTGGGTGAGGAATAAGACTAATCTTATTAGGACTAATGTTCAGCTCGTGGGGAGGGTGGGAGGGGAAAGCCAAGGAAATAATGGATCAATCCATCAAAGGATGGGTAGCATGTGGCTACTGCTGCTTCCTTTTCCTAACACAGATCCACCAGGGATTGTGCTGATCCCTTACTGCAGTGGTTCTCAACCTTTTTAATGCCGCGACCCCAACCGGTCGTAAGTCGAGGACTAAACCAGTCGTAAGTCGAGGACTAAACCGGTCGTAAGTCGAGGACTAAACCAGTCGTAAGTCGAGGACTACCCAACCGGTCGTAAGTCGAGGACTTTCCCTGCCCAGGAGCGCCGCACATGCATGGTTCCGCCCCCTGCCCCGGCCGAGGCGTAGCTGGCAAGCGGCAGAGACGGAGCAGGCCGACCACCAGCTGGCTCAGCCCAAGGGAGGTAAGACACCCGCCGGAAAAGGGGAAAAAAATGGCGGACAAAAAAATGGCGGACAGCCTTGCTTGGCGACCCCCATGAAATGGTCGATCGACCCCAAATGGGGTCCTGACCCACAGGTTGAGAACCACTGCCTTACTGGAAGCAAATCTCCCCTCCACAGCCTAGTTTGGATTTTGCCTGGAGAGGCTTGTGCTCTCCATTTGGGAAGAAAATCCCCCCCCATCCCATTTTGGAGTTTGCCTGGAGAGGCTTACACTCTCCATTTTGGAAGGAAATCCCCCACCCCACCCCCACGCCCCCATTTTGGATTTTGTCTGGAGAGACTTATGCTGATCAGGAGCAGTGTTGTTTTTAAAAAAGAGGTTTTAAATTTAAATTGCCTTCAGAAGTTGTGGGTGCCCCATCACTGGAGTCCTTTAAGAAGAGACTGGATAGGCATTTACCAGAAATACTCTCTTGTGAGAGCAGTGGGTTAGACTAGAATCTAATGCATATGAAGTCCAGCAAAGATTTTCCAGTGATAGAACCAGGTTCAATACAGGAACGCAATGTTTGCTTGCTGTGAAGCTCAGTCCCGCTTCCCATGGGCACGAGATGTATTTAGGCACTAACTTTACTGCTGGTAAATATTACTATATGTTGCTTCTGAGCCTGTTGTTTATTTCAAGACCAGTTTCCAGAGGGGAAAAGAATCCCTTGGCATAAAGGCAATGAAGAAAATACAGTCATTCTAATAATTAGGAGGAGAGGCATACCCTTTGTGAAATCTTCAGCTTTGTGTGAACCCATGTGCTGGAACCAGCTAGAGAACTACTGATGCAACTCTTACTACCAATCCAAGGAGAGGCTGATAAGTTTGGCCCAACTTTTTCTGGTGGAACTCTTTCAGAATGGCCAAGACAGAGACATCACCAGTGTCCTTAGTCTGCAGGACTTTCTTCAAAGCTAGACTAGGCTTTGCTTTCTGGACATTTGTGAAAGAGACATGATTCTTCATCTTCTTACTTCCATGTAGTCCCATTTTTTTGGGTATAGAGACAAGTGGGAGCAAGTGACAAAATGTGTATGTTAGAACAGAATAACTGAGTTGGAAGGAACCTCGGGGGTCTTCTCGTCCGACCTCCTGCTTAGGCAGGAAACCCTATAGTCCTTCTCTTCATTAAACCTCTTGTGCCATATCCGTTATCGGACGTTGGCGATCATGTTGGCGATCTTGTTTTTATCAGCAGCCTCACGAAAAAGTGCTGTTGAGTTTTGTCCAAACCAGTCCCTTAGATTTTGAAGCCACGATGTTCTTCTTCTGCCTGGACCTTGTTTGCCTTCAATCTTTCCCTGGAGGATTAAATGGAGTATACCATATTTTTCTGGGTGTCGCATCACATGTCCGAAATATTCTAATTTTCGTTTTTTAATTGTTTTGATAATTTCCCTTGGCTTTCCCAGGCGGCTTATCACCTCATTTCTGATCTTGTCAACCCAGCTTATATGTAACAGCCACCTGTAAATCCACATTTCAAATGCTTCTAGTCTCTTCAGGTGGCCTTCTGTCAGAGACCAACTCTCTACTCCATAGAGCAGGATAGAAAAAATATAGCATCTGACAAGCCTGATTTTCAGTCTTAGGCTTATGTCGTGACTGCAGAAGATCTTCATTAAACTAGACATACCCAATTCCAGCAACCGTTCTTCATATGTTTTAGCCTCCAGTCCCCTAATCATCTTTGTTGCTCTTCTCTGCACTTTTTCCAGAGTCTTCAGTTCTTCAGTGCCCTTTGAAAAGCATCTTGGGGAACAACCAAGACTTGGATGAACCAGAGGCATGAGGGTTCAGTGTCTTAATGATGCTGGAGATGATCTCAGCTCCAGCAGTTCAAGTCCAGGCACTGGGTGGCAGGATCAGCTCCCATCGCTCGCCTCAGCTTCTGCCCACCTTGCAGTTCAGAAGGATGTTCTATGCCAGTAGATGAATAGGTACCACTTCAGTGGGGAGACAAGCTGGTGCTCTCTGCAGGCAGTCAGATTCCTGATGGCTCTGAACTTTCCCAATTGTGGCGCCCACTTGCGAAGTAGCTCCCGGAAGGGAGGAGGCCTTGAGTGATGCTGCAGGAAGAGCTGCTTGTCTTTCTCTCTGGTGTGAAGGTTGGGAAGCATGCAAGCATTTCTTATAACAGGGCTGGTACCTTGTGGTCTCCTGGCTACTGTAACAATATCATATGCTAATAATGATAATAATAATAAACCTAGATGATTGATAATTTCCATAGCCACTGAACCAGTCCTGACTTTTCTCTTGCACTTTTCAGCCTTTGGTTTACTCCAGACAAAAAGAAAACATTTTTGGTAACCTGGATACAGAACCCTCCCTTCTTACAGTTTGGAACTGAGTTGTGCACCAGAATACCTGCCAGGCCTTCAGCCTTTGAGTTCCCAGGTTCTCACCATTGTTTCTCATTGGCCCCTTGGATCTGGAGAAATAGGCTGAATGCATGGCCAGCCCCACAGCCCAGACTATGTTGTAAGTGAAAGAGCTGTCAAGAGACAGGGTTTGTTGGATCTCTTCCTTGGGTAGAAGCTCCAATTCTTCTCTTTACCTGCACTGTCTCCAGACTTTCACAGATAAAAATCCTTGATGGAGGAACACATAAAGGATTTCTTTACAAAGTGTTTCATGGAGGAGTGAAATTACTTAAAAGCATCAAAGATAAGATAAGATAAGATAAGATAACCTTTATTGTCATTTTTTTTACTGTGGGCACAACGGCACACATCAAAAATGAAATTTAGTTGCCCACTCTCAAAGTGAAATACATGACACANATATACCTGGCTCCCTGCTATGTATCAACGGCCCTGCCTGAGTTGGCTGACGTAATAGCCGGGGTGGCAGTTGAGACCCCCAGACTTATTGTCATGGGGGATTTCAATCTGCCATCGGCGGGCGAAACGTCGGCGGCAGCTCGGGAGTTCTTGGCTTCCATGACGGCCTTGGACTTGACCCAATTAGTTTATGCCCCCACTCACACGGGAGGACACACACTGGATCTAATTTTTGTCTCTGGCCAGTGGCAGAATGATCTGGAAAAGGGGGAGGTAGTTATAGAGCCCCTGTCATGGTCAGATAATTCACTCCTTAGGATGGACTTCCGGACCGCTCCCCCTCGCCGCAGGGAGTCGGAACCGCATAGATGGTTCCGTCCCAGGCGCCTGATGGACCCAGAGAGGTTCCTGACGGAGCTTGGGCCATATCCTGAGGATCTAGTTCACGATTCGGCTGAAAATCTGGCGGCGGCCTGGGATGTGGCCGCTGCCACAGCATTGGACCGAGTCGTGCCTTTGCGGCCTCTGACCCGGCGCAGATCTCAACTGGCTCCCTGGTTCACCGAGGAGCTGAGAGAGATGAAGCGCCAGAAAAGACGCCTGTTGGAGCAGTTGGAGGGCTAGCCGAACCGAATCCGATCGAGCACAGGCAAGGATACAGGTTAGATCCTACCTAGTGGCGATGAGGGTGGCTAGGTCTAATTACTACTCCACCCTCATTGTGTCATCAGATAATCGCCCGGCCACCCTCTTCAGGGTGACGCGCTCTCTCCTTCAGTTGAGGGGGGGGAGGATCCCCTGGAGGAGAGGGCCGAGGATTTTGCTCAATATCTGTATGACAAAGTCGCTCGGATTCGAGAAGGCCTTGACTCTGACTGGGTGGCCCCGGGGGAGGAGACGGGAGCAGGTCTTGAGACTGTTATATGGGAGGAGTTTGACTCTGTGGCTCCCGAGGACGTGGACAGGATCCTGGGGAGGCTGAATGCAACCACATGTTTACTGGATNTAAAAATCCTTGATGGAGGAACACATAAAGGATTTCTTTACAAAGTGTTTCATGGAGGAGTGAAATTACTTAAAAGCATCAAAGATAAGATAAGATAAGATAAGATAACCTTTATTGTCATTTTTTTTACTGTGGGCACAACGGCACACATCAAAAATGAAATTTAGTTGCCCACTCTCAAAGTGAAATACATGACACATATCTAAACATACTATGAACAACATATGTATAGACCCACACCCCTACATATACGTAGCAAATAAATATTAAATACTGTCCATCTTGAATATATAACGGAAGGAGGAAGCTTGAGAGTTCACAAGATTAATGCTGTATGGAATGAAACCATGGCTGAATCTGGATGTTCTGCTACGGATACCACGAAACCTCCTCTCAGAAGGTAACAAGGAAAACAGGTCGTGAAGAGGATGTGTAGTGGCCCGGATTCGACTTGCGGGCCCAGCGAGAGCAGAGGCCGCGGCGGACTCGGACTCGGAGGCCGCGACGGACTCGGACTCGGCCTACGGCTCGGCCTGCGGGCCCGGCGAAAGACCTGGCCCGGATTCGACCTGCGGGCCCAGCGAGAGCGGAGGCCGCGACGGACTCGGATTCGGAGGCCGCGGCGGACTCGGACTCGGCCTGTAACTTGGCCTGCGGGCCCGGCGGAAGACCTGGCCTGGATTCGACCTGCGGGCCCAGTGAGAGCGGAGGTCGCAGCGGACTCGGACTCGGAGGCCGCGATGGACTTGGACTCGGCCTACAACTCGGCCTGCGGGCCCGGCGGAAGACCTGGCCCGGATTCGACCTGCGGGCTCGGCGAGAGTGGAGGCCGTGGCCCGGTGGCCCGGCAGCCCGGCTGAGGATCCGGCCCGAAGGACCCGGCCTGCGGACTCGGCGGTGGACCCGGCCCGGAGGATTCGGCCGTGGACTTGGTGAGGGCGGAGGCAGCAGTTCGGCGGCCCGGCGGCCCGGCGGAGGATCCAGCCCGGAGGATTTGGCTCGAGGGGCTGGCGGAGGACTTGGTGAGGGCCCGGTGAAATGCGCCTGGGCTTGGTGGGAGTTGGCGAGGGCCCGAATGGACGCGGATGCCTGGGCCTTTGCCTGTGGAGGCCGAGGGCCGAGGGAGGCCGAGGAGGACAATGACAACTGCAGCGGCTAGTCTTCTTCTTATCTATCGCTGGTCCCTGAATTAGAATTAACCACCATGAGGACTTTTCCCCCCCCCCCTGTTTTCTGCTGTTGGTCCTCTTGTGTATGACTGGAATATACCCCAGGTCGGAACTGCTGGCCCTGCGCGATTCCCCCCTCGCGCAGGCATGGCCCAGTACAATCTTAAGGGCCGGCCTCAATGATGGGGTGTGGAACCCCGAGAGGTGGTATGCAGCAAAAAGGGAACTAAAGAGAAAAAAATTGAGAGTTTTTCTAGAGGGGTGTTTTGCTAAATTTTTAGGGGGTACGGGGATGGCCAGGGGGGGCATGGGGGCTGCCTCTCTGAGGCCAAGGCCAGGCCTGTCTGAGGGACGCGGC
>NW_015387734.1:210041-212178 GCF_001527695.2 Protobothrops mucrosquamatus | reverse complement strand
TCCCACAGAGAGGGTCTCCTCAGGGTGCCGTCAGCCAGACAGTGTCGGCTGGCGACCCCCAGGGGGAGGGCCTTCTCTGTTGGAGCCCCCACCCTTTGGAACGAACTACCCCCAGAGATCCGGGTGATTCCGGATCTCCCCTCCTTCCGCCGCGCCCTCAAGACATGGCTATTTAAGCTAGCCGGACTGGCCTAAGGGGTATTTTAAATCTGGTTTTAAAATAATTTTAAAAAAGAAATGGCCAATACTTAATATTTCATTTTAAGCACATTTTAAATTTAGTATTATTGTATTAGTTATCTGTTTTAACTGGCTGTAAGCCGCCCTGAGTCCGTCAGGAGAAGGGCGGGGTATAAATTTAATAAATAAACAAACAAACAAACAAACAAATAAATAAATAAATAAATAAATAGTGTCCCAGACAATCTTACGGACCCTGCTCAAACAACGCTTCTGTGCTATGTCCTGGAAAAGCCACAAATGTTTTGGAAGGTAGAGATACTACTTTCCATGAAATCCCAAGTGAGATCCCAGCAGGCTGCTATCATCCAGAGTTTTCCTGCAGTGGGTTGCTCTTCTCTGCACTCTTTCTAGAGTCTCAACATGGATGGAGCAACTCCCACATTTCCCCAGCCAGCCATGCTTCAAGTTGACAAGGTGGAGAAACACTGTTTCAGGCAATGCCTGGATCCACAAACACCCATTGGGATCACAGCTGCCCAACAGCTTTCTGATTTCCCTGCTCCAATTTACTAGTGCTTCTTCCTTCCAAAACAAAACTCCCTATTGTATTTGTTTTCTTGTCAGCTGTTGCTCACATTTGAAGAAAGACCATGAGATTCATCTCACAATCAGGTCTCCTTTCCTTCAAGATTCTCCCGCGGGTGGCCTCTGGCTTCTGGGACCCAAAAGTGGAAGTAAATGAGCGCTTCCTCCCAGATTCTCCCAAACCCCCATTTTCTGCTCCTGGGGCCCCCTCCCCAAATGCCAGGGTTGCAACCCACTATCTTTCCCTTGGTAAAGTTTCCCGGCTCCGTTGGTTGAGGGAGCCCTCTAGTTGCTCTTGCCGCTAAGAAATGCCAAAAGATTGTGCAGGAATATTGGATGTGTGTGTGAAGTGTGAGAGCGAGAAATAACACATTTATTTCTCACACGTTTCTCACAATCAAGATTAGCAACTAAGGAAAAGTGTCTCATTATGGCCTGGAAAAATGTTAATGCTTGGCAAAGATGAATATAGATGAAATTAATGACTTCACAATGCCAGCTAATCAGGTTTATTTGTTTGTTTATATCCCACTTTTACTGTTTTTACAAATAACTCAGGGTGGCAGACATGTCCAACACACCTTCGTCCTCCTATGTTGTCCACAACAACAATGCTGTGAGTTGAGGTGGGTTGAGAGAGAGTGACTGGCCCAAGGTCAGCCAGTTTGAGCCTGACTTCATTCTTAACACCAACTTAACTCCTATGACTTCATGTGATTTTCTTGTGTAACATGACTTTTTTTTAGAACAATCTGAAAATGGTTTGCTATTGTCTTCTTCAGGGATATATTTTGTCTTCTTAAAATATATGTCTGTGTGTATGTGGATATATGCATAATTTCTTTGAGTACATTGGAGATGGTTACCCTTTGAGAGCTGTATGCAACGAAATCTCATTTTTAATGTATGCTGATAAGTGTAGATACTGCATTCTCACTGCTGCGCCACCAGGGTTCTATATATTCTATCTATTCAGCATATAAATTGATTAAATAAGAGAAAGTATGCAGCCTCGCCACACTCCTTTGCTTTCCTGGAACTAGCCTGTTTTGCCCTGTTTCTTGGCTTCCTGACCTGCATATAAGTTTCTCATGAGAACAATGAGACTTTCTGAGATTCCATTTTGGGAGCAGATTCCACAGCTTCATTTGACTGACACAATCAAAAGGCCTTTTTATAATTGATGGAACACTACAGGTAGTCCTCAAATTACAGTATGATCACAATTAAATCCAAAACTTCTGTTGCTAAGCAAGACAGTTGTTAATAGCAATAGCATTTAGACTTATATATGTAGTGCTTTGCAGCTCTCTCTAAGCAGTTTACAGAATGAGCCTATTGCCCCTAACAATCTGGGTCCTCATTGTAC
>NW_015387734.1:201454-209360 GCF_001527695.2 Protobothrops mucrosquamatus | reverse complement strand
AGAGAGAGAGAGAGAGAGAGAGAGAGAGAGAGAGAGAGAGAGAGAGAAGGGAAGGGCAAGTGCCTCTCTCTCTCTCTCTCTGCAAATGGCGGAGGAAGCTGGGAGCCACAGGAGAAGGCTCAAAGAGCCACATGCGGCTCCAAAGCTGCGGATTACCGACCCGTGCTCTTCAACATCTTCATCAACAATTTGGATGAGGGGATAGATGGGGAACTCATCAAATTTGCGGATGACACCAAGCTGGCAGGTATAGCCAACACTCCAGAAGGCTTAAGATACAGGAGGACCTGGACAGACTTGAACACTGAGCACTATCTAACAAAATGAAATTCAATGGTGAAAAAAGTAAGGTTCTGCATTTAGGCAATAAAAAACAAATGTACAGGTATAGTATAGGGGGTACCTTGCTCAATAGTAGTAACTGCGAGAGGGACCTCGGAGTCCTAGTGGACAATCACCTAAATATGAGCCAGCAGTGTGCTGCAGCTGCCAAAAAAGCCAACACAGTGCTGGGCTGCATTAACAGAGGGATAGAATCAAGATCACATGAAGTAATAATACCACTTTACAATGCCTTGGTAAGGCCACATTTGGAATGAAATGGGAATGACAAAAATTAAAATATTTTTTTTATTTATTTTAAATAATTATATTACATTTTTAAATTGTCCCATGGCAACTTGTCCCATGGTGAGTTGACCATACCCAGTTGGCCACAATGAATTGGCTACGGTGAGTTGTACCATTCTGGCTTCAGATTAACGTTCATCCTTGAAGCAACTGATTGTCCAGGAAATATATATGATTAATTTACTTATATTCCATCAAATGGGTTTTGGAGGATGCAATGGATGGAGGGTTTCAGACGCATATTTAGCAGAAGGACTCAAATCTGCCCATTGTATAGCATTGACCATGGTCTCAGCTTCTCAGATTTTATTTACCCCTTCAACTTCAGCCTTTGTTGCTATTGCACTCCTAGAGCACCATCTCTTGGTCCCCTAGTAGATAATTTATGACAGCAAATGTCATCACATTATGAACAAGTCAGTAACAGGCCATTTTTCAGATTAACGCACCAGGGAATTTTGACTAGATCTTATTTGTAATCATGAAGACTGATAGTCTTCCACATTTTGAAAGATACAAGATGTCATGGTTCCGGCTAATGAAACACTTCAAAGAACTTCCAGGCATTGATTTTCCTAAAAGTCTTTTATTATGTTACAAAATGTCGGCACGGCATAACGAAGGGATGCTAAGATCTAAAATCCCCACCCACCGAACAGTTATTTTGCTAGCATTTCCACTCCCTATTTTGTTGTCATGATTTACATTCTCCAATTAGTGTGAAGGGCAAAGGTTCCCTTCTTTCTCTTTCACGGGCTTTTCCCTCCTCCCTCCTTCTCCTCTGCATAAACTCTAAAAATATCAGACAGTTCTGCATATTTTGTCAAAGCAAGAATATACAATATTAGCAGCGTTGACACAAGACATTTAACAGGGGCCTCCAATAGGTTGTTCAATATATCATGATCTGGAGTTAACCATTCTGACTTTCATTGAGAAAGATGATTTCATCCACACCAGACAGAATAAGAAGGAATTATAATAGCCTGCTGACTAGTTCAAGAGCGTTGAACTGTTTTTCCACATTTTAACCTCAAGAATAAGTTTATAGACTAAAAAAAAAAAAAAACTTCCCTGAATTGTTGCTTTCTTGACTCTCAGATTAGGATTATTCTCCTGAGCCAAACAAAATTCTTTTCTCCAACTGCACACTTTTGTGGCAATGCTCGTTCCCAATTCCCCTTTTAATTATTAAAATCATGATGATTTATTCTCCTTTGAACAAGGTTTATGGGATTTCCACCGCGCCAATTAGTTACCAATCAGTGAGACAACAAATGGGATATACAGCACCTAAAAATCTGATTTGTAACAGCCTCCTCCTATGATGAGAGCAGAGGTTGGAGTAAAATCAAGCAAATACTGTAGCAGTCTGAAATTGCAGATAACTCTTCCAAATCTGGGGCCAAACTGGAACTTCTTCACTGTTGTTATAGTCTTCTGTGAACTCTGAGATTTAACACTGTGCTGAATAAACAACTATAGGATCTTCTGCAGTATATGTTAAATGTTGCTGCATAAACAGCTCTTTCTGCTTCAGCTACTGTCTCAAATTCCCTGTGCCTGTATGCTGATGAAATGTCCACTTAAGGTGATAATAGAAGAAAAGGAATGGTTCCATTACTACAAGCCAGGAGACTACTTAATTACTGGAATAATGTCTGGAATCGTATCTCAACTGTACCAATTTTCATTCTCCAAGCCTCCAACCCACCGACTGAAAAGGTAATTGTCCGCATGTCCAGGATGCTGGGGATTGATTTTTACCTGCTCCAATGTCTTTTCTAGCAATGATTTCCTTTCCCCTATTCTTCACCTTGAGAAAGGCAAGTCATTATTGCTTCTCCCAATTTGCTTTAGAGGAAAAGCTCCTGGGGAGCTTGATTTTGTAAAACCTGAGTTTGCAAAACCTGAGTTTGCAAAGTTCCTTTTAAGTTCTTCCACTAGTGTCAACCTCCACACTGGGCAACATTGGGCATTGCCAACATTGTCCCAGGATGACTCTTACCTGGATGGGGTTCTGCCTGCTTTCAAAATGATTACCTTGGTACTGTGGAGAGTCAGCAATTTATTCATATTTATTTTATTGATTTATTAACAATAGTTCAGCAGTAACCCCCAATAAAGTGATTGAATACCTTAGAGCAGAGGGAGATCGCTTGTACTTTCTCCCTACCATTTCTTCCCTTTTCTTACATTTACTCTATAATTCCTACCACCCTCTCCGCTCTTTCTTTCAGCCCTTTAATTACTTTTGTGGTTCCCCTGTTCCTTTTGGTTTAAATAAAAGGCATACCTTTTCAAAACCAAATTCAAGGAGGGGAGAGACTTTATAAGTTAATGTTTAGTCACAGAGGATCACATTAATTGTAGTTAACTGTAGAATATAGGGAAATAATTCTAAAGTCATGAATATTCTGCAGCAAATCTCTAGATCTAAAAAAGGCTTATGAAGAGATATCCATCTTCAGATTGGTAATACCACTTGCTAATCTAGCACTTGAATCCAGCTGTTAGTCATCTCCTATCCTCCTCTATCTATGGAGTAGAGAGTTGGTCTTTGACAGAAGGCCACCTGAAGAGACTAGAAGCATTTGAAATGTGGATTTACAGGCAGCTGTTACGTATAAGCTGGGTTGACAAGATCAGAAATGAGGAGGTGATAAGCCGCCTGGGAAAGCCAAGGGAAATCATCAAAACAATTAAAAAATGAAAATTAAAATATTTCGGACATGTGATGCGACACCCAGAAAAATACGGCATACTCCATTTAAGCCTCCAGGAAAAGATTGAAGGCAAACGAGGTCGAGGCAGAAGAAGAACATCATGGCTTCAAAATCTAAGGGACTGGTTTGGACAAAACTCAGCAGCACTTTTTCGTGCGGCTGCTCATAAAAACAGGATCGCCAACATGATCGCCAACGTCCGATAACGGGTATGGCAGAAGAAGAAGAAGAAGAAGAAGAAGAAGAAGAAGAAGAAGAAGAAGAAGAAGAAGAAGAAGAAGAAGAAGAAGAAGAAGAAGAAGTAGTAGTAGTAGTAGTAGTAGTAGTAGTAGTAGTAGTAGTAGTCATCTCCAGGGAGATATAATAGGAAGAAATCCTATAATATGATCACAACATGTACGTGTGTACTTGGTAGCATCCCTTATATGCATTCTGGAGGACTGAGAAGACACAGATCTTCTCCCAAGCATTGGACTAGGATGGGGGTTGTGAGCTGTAAGCATATCTAGTCTGGTGCCTGGGGGGTAAGGGCATGATTTTAATTACATTTTATGGATTGTTGTGAACTGATATATTATCTCTGGAAATAGGTAAATAAATAAAACAAATGCTTTGATTTTGCAAAAGGTTATTCTAAACAGATTGAAACAGTTAAAATAGTAAGAAACCGCCATGCTTTCTTTTTGAGTAAAAGAAAGTACAAAGGTTTCTTACTATTGTGATTATTTTCCTTACGTACCTGGTTACTAAACTGTAAGAATAAGTTTCCTCATTTTTCTCCCCAAGTCATAATTTGGAGATAATTATAGGCAGAATCAGTTCTGGTAATTTTGGTAGGATTCTTTTGATCCTGACATAAGAAGCTTACTATATCTCCCTGATATTTCTTTTGACAAGAAGCTCCTAGTGGAGCCAATGGGACTGTTCTTCTAATGGAAATTTCAAAGATATCTATCACCTGCAACACCCAAATAAATTGAATAATTTAATTAAATAATGAGTCTCTGATTATCTTTTTGGCATTGCACTATATAGATATAAAGCTACAGTATATATGACATGCTTTTATGAAAATCCAAATGGAAGATGATGACCTTTGGAAATTTCTTATGTTGCAGTGAGAACACCTTCTACCACCTTCTGCCCTTCTTGTTGGCTGTTCATGAAGTCAACCAGAATTCAAGGCTCTTACCCAACATCACCCTGGGCTACAACATCTATCAGAACTTTTTCAGTGCAAGACTGACATATGAAGCCATGATGGACGTGTTGTCCACAGGGCAGGAGAACATCCCAAACTACAGATGTGGAAGACAAACGAACCTGCTGGCAGTCCTTGAAGAGATGGATTCTGAACTCTTTGATCATATTTCTAATGTCTTGAGCATCTACAAAATCCCACAGGTATAAAGCCAAAATGAAAGTAATTCCATGTTGTAAATTCTTCAGATATACAAATATATACAAGTGCTTGCCTAGAAGGCAGCACTTGTATATATTTTTCCAAATAAATTGAGAGTCAGAGAATAAATATTAGAAGAGCTGAAGAGTGACCTGGTTTTGTACACAGAATCATAGAATAAAAAAGCCCAACTCCCTCCATGGGCCAGGAATGGTCAGACCACTACAGATAAATTGCTGTCCAATATTTCCTCGAAAATATCCAGTGACGGAGCTCCAGGAGACAGGATGTTCCAACTCTTAATAACTTTCAAAGTAAGGAATTCCTCATTTTTATCATCTTGAGACTGAAGTAAAAATTGGAAAAGAAAGATATGAAAGAAAAATGAATGGGTCAAGACAGCTTGAGGGCACTTCCAGAAAGCCATTTTACATACTTTCTCCAGTGTACAAGAGAAAAAAAAGTATGTCATAATATTCTTTCCAATTTTGAACTGGAGCTTGGCACAATGCTAGTTGTCTTGGTTTTTTTAAAGTGAGGTTATTAAACAGACTTCTGCATTCCAAATGTCTGAAAGAAATTCAACCAATTAAAGAGTTAATATAGAAATATTTTAAATCAATAATAATAATAATAATAATAATAATAATAATAATAATAATAATAATAATAATAATAATAATAATGTTGGAAGGGACCTTGGAGATCATCTAGTCCAACCCCTATACCATTTCAGACAAATGGCTTTCCTGTCTCTTCTTAAAAACTTCCAGTGTTGGAGCATTCACCACTTCTGGAAGCAGGTTGTTCCACTGGTTAATTGTTCTAACTGTCAGGAAGTTTCTCCTTAGTTCTAGGTTGCTTCTCTCCTTGATTAGTTTCCATCCGTTGCTTCTTGTCCTGCCTTCAGGCGCTTTGGAGAATAGCTTGACTCCCTCTTCTTTGTGGCAGCCCCTGAGATATTGGAACACTGCTATGATGAATGAAATTATATAAATGAAGACAATGTAATAATATACCAATATTAAACAATTGTTAGGGGGGAATGTAACAAACAACATTTCAAGTCCAACATATGAAGCAATGAAATAAGCAGTAATAATCTATGTTTGTCAGTTTAAAAAGATATTTCATGAGTGGGTGGGTGACCCACAGAGTTACAATGTGGGTAAAAACAGAGTATGTAGGGCTCATGTGAGCCTACGTTGTTGACAGCAAAAGTGCCCCACTGCATCCACTCCATCACCCAGGCAAAACTGCATGGGTAAGGGTTGACCAGAGGGATGTGCTCCATCAGGACCATCCATGAGCACCACCCACAGATAATTCAGAGCTCCTTAGTTTCAAAGGGAGCATACAAGACAACAGGACAGAACATCAAGGGAGCCAGCAAAATTCATGCAATTATTCTTTGAAACTTCTCTCAGCAGTGGGGAGAGGCCCTTAGATTTATCATCTGATTTTTATCATTAAAACTGACACAAATTACTAATACCTTCTGTTTTATCTTAGATCAACTACAGTGTCATCAACCAGATTGCTGAGCAAAATCAACATTTCCCTTTTTCATATCGGATGACCCCAAACCAAAACCCTCCCTACTCTGCGATTGTCAAGCTGCTCCGGCATTTCCAATGGACGTGGATTGGCCTCCTTTCTCTGGACAATGACAGAGGAGAAAAATTCAAAATAAGCTTGGAAGCTCTTGTTCTAAAAAATGGGATTTGCATTGTCCTCTCAGGAACCATCCCAGAAGCAAATATGAAGACAAGTGCTGGAGAATCCCTCATGCAAGAAAAATGGGAAATGTTCCGTTCTCTTATGAAGAGTCAAATAAAAATTATAGTATGCCAACTGGATTTAAAGGCCACAGGGATACTAACATCAGTAATACAAGTGATTGAGAAGAGTAAGAAATTCATCGTGGGAAGAGTGTGGATTGCAACAACTTTGACAGCTTTAAGTGTAGGTGTTTTTGACCTCTTGGTTGATCTCCAAAATAAATATGCTTTGTTTTCCTTCCTCATCCAGACAAAGAGAAGGACTCAGTATTATGACTTTAAATCTTATACATCTATGGTCACAGTGTATGGAATGGAAGCATTCCAATGTTCCAATTCAAGTCCTTTGTTATCTAAGAAAGTTTGGAAAAAATGCAAAGAAAAAGAGAGCTGGGAATTCCCACCCCACGATGTGATTGCAAGAATCCTCTCTCAGGATCTCTCCAGTATTTCCAAATTAATTCAAACTGTGGCATGTGTCCTCAGTGATGCCTCTTCCTTCCAACGGAGTAAGAGGAGAATGCAAGTTGGATACCATGAATCATCCCAGATTGTGCAGCCATGGCAAGTAAGTCTTCTTCTTTGTGGTTCTACTGATTTCCCCCTTCCAATTCCTCAATATTAAATTAGATGTAGAGAGGGGTGGGATATTCCATAGAACAATTGCCCAGTTGTAGTATTTGAGAGTGAGTTAGAGAAGGAAATGATGGAGAAAAATCTTCCAAAGTTAAACAACCTGTGCTGGTTTGGGATGCTTTTGTAACAGAAATAGCTCTATAGTGACAACGTGATTTTCAAAATTAAATAAGCATCAGAATATTCCAGCAAACCTCAACCCTTTCTTGTGATCACAAAGTGATCTAGTCTCCAAGCTAAGGAGTTAGGCTTGATTGTTTGTTCTGGATTGAAATCAGATTTTGCTGGCTTAAAGTTTCTAACATAGCAACAAGATGTAAATCAATGTCTTTGCAAAGCCTCTTCTGAGGGCCACAAAAGGTTCATCCACACATTTCCTGAACTAATGCATATGCTTCCATAATGCTAGTCTTTGAAAGAGATAACATCACATGGGGAACTCATCAAATCTGCAGACGACACCAAGCTGGCAGGAATAGCCAACACTCCAGAAGATAGGCTTAAGATACAGAACAGACTTGAACACTGGGCACTATCTAACAAAATGAAATTCAATGGTGAAAAAAGCAAGGTTCTACATTTAGGCAAGAAAAACCAAATGCACAGATATAGTATAGGGGGTACCTTGCTCAATAGTAGTAACTGTGAGAGGGACCTCAGAGTCCTAGTGGACAATCACCTAAATATGAGCCAGCAGTGTGCTGCAGCTGCCAAAAAGGCCAACACAGTGC
>NW_015387734.1:186481-200984 GCF_001527695.2 Protobothrops mucrosquamatus | reverse complement strand
GGATTTTACTTAGGGATGATTTTAAGAATAATTTTAATAGGAATAACAGCTTCTAATATTTGGTTTTTAATTTGGTTTTATAGGGGTCTATATTTTTTGTATTTTGTATTTGTACTTGTTTTAATATGCTGTGCACCGCCCTGAGTCCTGCGGGAGAAGGGCGGTATATAAATTAAATTAATAATAATAATAATAATAAGTGTTCCAATATCTCAAGGGCTGCCACAAAGAAGAGGGAGTCAAGCTATTTTCCAAAGCGCCTGAAGGCAGGACAAGAAGCAACTGATGGAAACTAATGAAGGAGAGAAGCAACCTAGAACTAAGGAGAAACTTCCTGACAGTTAGAACAATTAACCAGTGGAACAACCTGCCTCCAGAAGCAGTGAATGCTCCAACACTGGAAGTTTTTAAGAAGAGACTGGACAGCCATTTGTCCGAAATGGTATAGGGTTTCCTGCCTGAGCAGGGGGTTGGATTAGATGATCTCCAAGTTCCCTTCCAACTTTACTACTACTACTACTACTACTACTACTACTACTACTACTATGCAATTTTTGTTGCATTCCTAGCCCAAAGTTAAGCTCCACTAACTTCATCTTGATCAGGACTGATGGTAAAATTGTATTCTCCATCTTCTCCCATTACAAGTTTTTCCATATCTCCAAGTGGTCTTATCTCAGTTGGGGCTGTGATTGTGAAACAACAAAACATAGAACATAAAACATAGAATAATAGAGTTGGAAGGGATCTCAGAGCCTCCAGTGATGGAGCACCCACTATTCCATTGGTTGATTGCTCTCACCGTTAGGAAATTTTTCCTTAGTTCTAGGTTGCATCTCTCCTTGGTTAATTTCCTCCATTGTTTTTTGTCTTGCCTAGTGGTGATTTGAAAAATAGTTTGACCCCCTTTATCTTTTTAGGAGCCCCTCAAATATTGGAATAGTGCTATCATGTTTCCCCTAGTCCTTATTTTCCTTAGACTAGACATACCAAATTCCTATAACTGTTCTTTGTATGCTTTAGCCTCCAGCCCCCTAAACATTTTTGCTGCTCTTCTCTGTACTCTTTCCAGAATTTCAACATCTTTTTTAAATAATGATGACCAGAACTGAATGCAGTATTCCACGTGTGGTCTTACTAAGGCTTTGTAAAGCAATACTAGAACTTCACATGATCTTGATTCTATCCTTCCATTAATGCAGCTTAAATTGCATTGGCTTTTTTGGCTGCTGCCACACACTGTTGCCTCATATTTAAGTGATTGTCCACTAGGACTCCAAGATCCCTCTCACAGTTACTGGCATTAAGCCAAGTTTCACCTAGTCTATATCTATACAGTTAGTTTTTCTTGCCTAAGTGAAAAACCTTACTTTTATCTATGTTGAATTTCATTTTGTTAGATAGGGCCGAGTGTTCTGTTAAGATCTTTTTGGATCTTGGGCTTGTCTTCTGGGGGGATGGCTATTCCTGACTGTTTAGTATCATCTGCAAATTTGATGAGTTCTCTTTCAATTCCATTGTCTAGATCTTTTCATAAAAGAGTGCTGGGCCTAAAATGGAACCTTGGGGTACCCCACAGCTTATTCCCTCCATGTGGATGTAGTTCCCTAGAGGATTACATGTTGAGTACGATTTGTCAGCCAGTTACAAACCCACCTGGTGATGGCATTGTCTATCCCACATTTTCAAGAATGTGAGATAAATATCTGAAAAAGAGCTGTGGAGCCCTGGAGAATGATGAGAGAAGCTTCCCATGAAATGCTGAATCAATCTTTTTCAGACTGTAGTGGTGATCTGACAAGGTTGAATTATTCAGAGTACTTCCAATCCAGAATAATAGCACGAAAAACATTGAATAAAGGCTCAATTTGTAATGTTTTTTTCTCTGTTTCTGCAGCTTCATAGGTTCCTGAGAAACTTCCAACATCACAATATTTCCAGAGATGGGATTTATTTTGATGAAAATGGAGTTCCTCTTGGTGACTTTGATATCATGCACTGGACATCATTTTGGGAAAAGTCTGATGCAGGGGTGAAAATTGGGAGTGTAGAAAGAGAAGCCTCCTCAGAAGTCAAGATTTCCATCAATCAGAGTGCCATTCAATGGCCAACATTATTTAACAAAGTAGTTGGTGCTGCTTGGTTTTTGCTCTTCTATTTACCTCCATATGTGCAAACTTTTCTGCTCAGAAATAATACTTATTGAGGTCAATTGAGATGACTTCCAAATAACTCTCATTAATTTATTAGATATCATTTTATTTTAGAGGTTTTTCAATAATCTATCACACATTGGAACCCGCTGTATCATCGATTGTATTATGGGATTTGCAATCTACATTATTAAACAGGAATATGAAGCCATAATTTACAGTATATCAAATCATCTTATTTTCAATAAGAGAAAATCCAAAATGTCTATGGAGATTCTCAGTCATCCAGGTCATTGTTGTGCCAAAGATGCTTTTCCAAAGGCACCTGGAGTTTATTTTTCCTTGAAGACATTTCGCTTCTCTTACAAGAAACCTCTTCAGTTCTGACTGAATGGTAGAGGATGGAAGGATTTGGAACTGCTGAAAGGACAATGTTGTAAACAGGACATAGATTCAGCAGTTCCAAGAAGGTTCCACACTCATTTGCACTATTCAGGTGACTCTCCAAGTAGCCTTAACAACTTTCAGAAGACAGCTAATGACCAGATGACTGCAAGGAATATAAATCCTTTCATCCTCCACAATTCAGTAAGAACTGAAGAAGCTTCTGAGATGAAAAGTGAAATATCTTCAAGGGAAAACAAAGATCAGATGTCTTTTGAAAAAGCACCATTGGGAGAAAATCCAGAATATGAAGGGCTGAGCCCACTGAACTGCATAAGAGAAAGATGTCATTAAGAATGTGGTGAGGGAAATGAGGGCAGCTAAAAAAGTCATTTACATATAATGATACAATGATCAATTGTAAGAGAGAAAAATAAGGACTCAAGAGAAAGCTAAATTTTGGAGGTTTCCTGAGAAAGCAAAGATGGGGAAAAAAATTATAGCATTCTCAGAAATGCTCTAAGGAGAAAAACTTTTTGCAATGAAACTGCTTTCCTTTGGAAAGAAGAATAAGGCAATGAGTCTGTTTTGGCATCTACAATAGAGATTGATAGAGAAAGAGAATGACCTTTCATTTGCCACTTGCAAGCAGAGTAATTAAAGCCCGTGCCACCAGTCCTTGACTGATTTTGCTCAGTGTGCTTCTGAGCTTCTGGAAACCAGTTGATTTCAGTAAACCCTTCTAATTCATATATTGCCCTGACTAATCTTTCTGTTTATGTTTAGACGGTGCCTTATTCAAGATGTACAGAAAGTTGCTCCCCAGGTTATGCCAAGCTTGTGAGAGAGGGAGCACCAGTTTGCTGCTACGACTGTTCTCTGTGCATGAAAGGAACATTCTCTGTGCAAGAAGGTACAGTAGGTGGCTCCAAAAAGAAAAAGAAAAGAAAGAAAAAATCAGGATACAATCAATATTCTCTCTTGCTTTTGGGGGGTATTTGATAAAGAAGCAAGAAAAACATTAAACTTATTGAAGGCATCCACAAACTTTTCAAAGTTTGGGCACTATCACCAAATTTTGTATGATGATGTGAGCATTAAAATAAATAATGAAAGGTTGCTGATTTCTACTGAGTTGTAATTTTCTTGTTTGGTTTCAGGCAAGAGGACAAGTCTTTGAGAGCTGTTAATCACATTTATCTTCAGCCTTTAAAAAAGAATGTTGACTATTTTAACAAATGTTGTGTCATATGGATATCTCTGGGCAGAAATATTATATTATTCCTTGAAAATGATTTTTGAAAATGAAAAATGATTTCTGTTGTGGTTTTCATGCTCCTACAGCTGCAGAAACAGATACATGCTAACAATTTTTTTTTCAGATGCAGCCCACTGTGAAAAGTGTCCAGATGACCATCATTCCAATAAGAAGCGAGATCAGTGTGTCCCTAAAAGTATAAGCTTCTTATCCTATGAGGAATTGTTGGGAGTCATCCTGGCTTTCTTTGCCATTGTTTTGTCCCTGATCACTGCCTTTATTCTGGGAATCTTCATTAAATACCGAGAAACTCCCATAGTCAAAGCCAACAACTGTGAACTCACCTACATCCTCCTGGTTTCACTCCTGCTTTCTTTCTTGACTTCTCTTCTATTCATTGGTCGCCCCATAAAAATGACTTGTTTTCTTCGACAAACCATTTTCAGTATTGTTTTCTCAGTTGCTGTATCTTCTGTGCTGGCCAAGACGGTAATGGTGGTGGTGGCCTTCCTGGCCACAAAGCCAGGCAGCAGCATGAGGAAATGGCTGGGGAAGAATCTGGCCAACTTTATTGTCTTATCCTGCTCTGGTATTCAAGTAGGCATCTGTATGATATGGCTTGGAATTTTTCCCCCATTCCCAGATTCTGACTTTCATTCCCATCCAGGACACATCTTGTTGCAGTGCAACGAAGGCTCAGTTGCCATGTTCTACACTGCCCTTGGCTACATGGGTTTTCTGTCTACCATTTGCTTCTTGGTGGCATTTCTGGCTCGAAAGCTGCCAGGGAGCTTCAATGAAGCCAAACTGATCACCTTCAGCATGTTGGTTTTTTGTAGTGTATGGATCTCCTTTGTACCCACCTACTTGAGCTCCAAAGGGAAATACATGGTAGCCGTGCAGATCTTCTCCATCCTGGCCTCCAGCCTGGGTTTACTAGTCTGCATCTTTATCCCCAAATGCTACATTATTATCCTGAGACCTGCCATGAACACCAAAGAAAATCTGATGATAAAAAATCATTAGGTCTCCTGATGTTGGTGTTTATTTTTGTACAGTTTACATTCAATATAAAATCACATACTTTGAAGTAATGTTTTATGTGTTGTAGCTTATCTTTCTTCATTCCATGTGAAATTTGTATTATAATAATTGAGTAGTAAAGTTGCTAAAACAACTCAAAATATTTAAAATAATCATATCCTTCAATTGCCACAATCTGAATTCATGTTAAATCATAAGTATCATCAATGACATTAATAAAATTTCTGAAACCAGGTCAGAGATGTTACTAGAGATGTTCTGACATAGTTTTAGATTACATTAAAGACTATTTTCTTGGTGATATGGCAAGTTAAGGCTAGTGGGAATAGATGTTAAAGATGTTTTACTATTTAATGCTGAGTATAGAACATCCATTTTATTTATTTTTTATTTTTTTAATAAGTAGTGTTTATAGATTTATCCATCTAACTGTCCATTCCTGAGTCTCCCCTAAGCAGATATAGGTAAAATTCAAATTTTTCTGTCCAGTAAGAAATATATTCTTTCTGTCCAGGGAGAAAAAAGAACCATTGAAGGTTGTTCAACAATTAAGATTTATAATCCAAAGTGTTCCATATGTTTCTTCTACAAGAAAATAATTCCACAATACAGTTCTGAAAATCAGTATTTATGTTCAAAATTCAGAGAGGCCAGATTTAGAATATTTATCATCTCTGCCACCCAGATAAGCAGCCCCCAAGCCTGTTCCTTTTTTTTCAGCTGAAATTCTCAGTGGTAAAAGCTTCCAAGGCCAGCCAAAGTCTTATCTAATTCTGGGCTTCAAGTCAGGTTTTTTTAGGCATAAATAAGTTGTAGTGCCATAATTCACCACTAGATTTCATCAATGCCGCTTTTCAGTTTTTAGATCCAGGACTTATATTGTAAACTTTTCAAGTCATTTTCTTTAAAAAAAATAAAATCTTAAAAACACTTTTAGTCCCCAAATTTTCAAGCTGTATGTATATAATAATTCCAAATAGGTCTTATGGGTTTTGCCATTTTACCCAAATAATTAATTCACTGCTTTTCTTTTCTGAGGGAACGGGGTGGAAATTCCCTTTCTCTCTTTCATTAAGGGGAATGCTTTGGGCAGATTTTCAGAAAGAGCTCTTAAAATCATAAAGAAAGGATCAGGTCTCACTCAGTTTCATCCGCATTGCTGTAAAGTTGCTTGGTAATGCTTGTTGACCTCTGTTGTCAGCCGCTTAGGACTAGCTACATGAAAGCAGCCAGTCTTTCCCCCCACTGGTTTGGAGGGCTTCCTCGAATCAAATGGGAGGGCTGCCCCCCATGATCAACAAGAGTCCCCTCCTTGCTTGCCGCCTTTATGGGCGACTTTTGACCCTTTTGAGGGTCCCGCAGCAGGGCGAAACCAAACACGAAAGACGGAACCCCGTCTTCTTGTGCCTGCATCGCCACGATGTCAAAACCGGAAGTCATGATTTTCTAATGAAGAGAAATGATTATGCAACACTTTGATGTCTGCCAGAATTTCCACTTCACTGAAAAAGGCTTTTCTTATAATTGTGATATGCAGTAGGTCTGGGGGTATGGTTTTCTCCTTGGTAATTGTTTAATTGGGTTATTATTTTCTGTTTGAATATCTGTATCTAACAGACAGTAGAGCAGGGGTTCAGAATGATGGCCCTTTTATGACTTGTGGACTTCAACTTCCAGAATTCCTGAGCCAGCGAGTTGAAGCCCAGAAGTCATAAAGGGTCTATCGTTTCCCACCTCTTCAGTAGAGGATGAAAGTGGTGAAAGGTGACAGCCCATTCAGGTTAACATTCCTTTCAGGATACCAGAGATCCCATTCATAATAAACAAATGATCCCAAAGGTGCTTTTTGAAAAGGCTACTGGACATCAAACAAAAGTCCTTTCCTCTGTGTAACTGCAATGGGAATTAAGCTGGAAACCAGTTTATATAGTAAATAAGTGAGAAGAAATGACCAGCTCAGCAGGGTGCCTAACTGTTGAGTGCCCCCTTTTGATTAATTGCAGATAAAATAGGTACCACTTTGGTGGGTAGGTAAGCTGGTGCTCTGTGCTGGCAGTCAGATTTCTGTCCTCTGAACCTGCCCGGTTGTGGCACTCATTTGCAAGACAGCTATGGGGAGAGAAGGGCCTTGGATGCTGCTGCAGTCAATTGCTTCACAGAAGAAAATGAATCTGATGTTGTGATTTATATATAGGAGCCGATGAGCTGCCAAAGCATAATGGGTCAAGTTGTGACTATATTTCAAAATATCTTTTTACTGTACTTGGTCAAGGCCTAAGTTGCATGGTTATAAAATAGATAAAGAAATATTTATGGAATCAAAAATAATCAATGGGCAATAGCCATGAAGTGCTATGAAGCATGCTGTTGAATGGAAGCTCAAAGGTGAAAGAGAAAAAAGCCATTGTCTTTTCAGTCCTATGACATTGACAAGTGTGTACCACCATGCAATCTTCAGAAGATCAGGTTCAGGTTTTGCACACAGAAAATTTGGGGACATCCAAGCCAAAGCAGTTCACATTGGTCTAATGACAGTTCAGGTTCTTCCTTAGTGGAACAAAGTAATTAGTAGTACTTTAGCTCAGGGTTTTTCAATCAGTGATATGCGTACCACCAGTGGTACATAGGCACATGGAAGGTAGTATGCGGCCCTGCTCAACCCAGCCAGGTGTAGCGGGGTAGGGAATGAGCCAAAGCGGCGCAGTGCAAGACTTGCCCTGAAAGAGTCCTCGGGAGCTGCAGGGTGGCTGGGGTGAGGCAAAGGCCCCAGGATCAGCACTTCTGGCACACCCGGAAGAGAAAGGAGGAAGAGGGGGTAGAGACAGGAGAGGCTATAAAAGGAGTCAGTTTGGGCAGGAGAGGGAGAGAAAAAAAGACACAGCCTTGGGAAGAGGAGTCAGCTGGAGCTGCACCGAAGGGAAAAGAAGGAGGATGGGGGAGGGGGGGAGAGAGGAGAGGAGATCAATCAGGCCGGCCGGGAGCCGATCTACAACTTCTGTGGCAGCCATCCGTGCCAGGTGTGCACACGGGCAGCAGCAACAAACAGGCAAGAAATGCAGTGGGGGAGGGGTCACCCTCCATGAGGAATGAAGAAAGCAGCATTGGCTGGAGGTGAGGCAAGGAGGGAGGGAGGAAGGAAGGAAGGAGGTGTTGGAAGGAAAAGCAGGGGGCTTGATTTCCAGCCAGGAGGCTATACCTTTAAGAGAAAAAAAAATAAAATGGAGCGTCGCCATTTGAAATAGGTGAGAGGAAGCTGGCTGCTCTGGCTGCTCGAGAGATGTTTTTTGGCAGAAGTGAAGTGCCGTTTCAGCAGTTTGGTTCTGGATCAGTTAAACAACAAACCGGGAGAGTGGAAGGATTCTTATGTGATTTTGTGACTTTGAAGTTCTGGGATTTGTGCAATGTGGGCTTTGTGTTCTTAAGGAGTGTTTGGCAATTTCTATTGTGGCTGATGGCTGATGTCCCATGTTGGATTTTGAGTTCTAATTCTATTGCTCTGCTATTGTTAGCTGTAAGTTTTGCTGCAAGGGATTTTGAAGTATTTTTGTCCTGAATGGATTTTTCCTGCAGCATTCGTTTACTTATGAATGGAGCCATTTGGGGAGGCTGCCTTAGTTTCTGGCTAGAAAGGAACGTTAAGGAGCCGGCTGGCACTTAAGGAAAAAAGTGCCAGCCGGCTCCTTGACGTTCCTTTCTAGCCAGTAGCTAATGCTTAAAGGGGAATGCACCTTTTTAAGCTAGTTTCCTCAGCAGCTTGTCTTTTCTGTCTCTGGATGCTTTTCCTTGTTTGATAAATATATGGAAGAGGGAAAATATGGGGGGGGGGATTCAAATTCTTCCTTCAGAAGGAAGGAGATGGGAATGAGAAAGAGGGAGGCAGGGAAGGAGGGAGGGAGGGAAACAGGAAGGAGGGGGGGGAAGGGGGATTGGAATGAGAGAGAGAGAGATGGTCTGAAGGAAGTACTACCTTAGCACTTGGCCACCAGCAGCCCTGCCATTGACTTTGCTTGTCAAAACGTTGCAACAGGGGATCATATGACCCTGGGACACTGTGATCATCATAAATATGAATCAGTTGCCAAGCATCTAAATATAAATCACATGACTTTGGGGATGTTGTAATGGTCATAAGTGTGAAAAATAGTCACAAGTCACTTCAGTGCCATTGTAACTTTGAACAGTCACTAAGCGAATTGTTGTAAGTCGAGGACTACCTGTACTTTATCACTTTTTTTCTTTTTTTGGTCAAGTTTTTGACACCTTGCTAGGTGGTACTTGAATATTACCATATCCTAAAAGTGGTACAACAGGTGAAAAGGTTGAAAAGCCCTGATCTAAAACACTGGGTGGGAATTATACTGCAAGAAAATTACATCAGAATTGGCTTCCTATTTCATTTTTCAATATTAGCTGCTCTTTTGTATTTAGATCTGGTCTTAGTAAAATAATGTAGCATTTGGGGATGAAGATACATCCCAGCAGGCCAGCACTGGAAGCCAAGATGGAGAAGACCTGCACAGCCACCATGTATTTCCCCTTGGTGCTCAAGTAGGTGGGTACAAAGGATATCCAGACACTGCAGAAGACTAGCATGCTGAAGGTGATCAGCTTGGCTTCATTGAAGGCCCCAGGAAGGTTCCTGGCTAGGAAAGCCACCATGAAGCAGATGGTGGCCAGGAAGCCCATGTAGGTGAGAGCACAGTAAAACATGACAGTGGAGCCTTCATTGCATTGCAGAATGATCTCTCCAGACTGTGAATGCATGTCAGAACCAGGGAATGGGGGAAAGACTCCTAACCAGATGGAACAAAGAATGACCTGGATGCTAGAACAGGAAAGGACGATGGAATTGGCCAAACCTTTCCCCAACCATCTCCTCACTCTGTTCCCTGGCTTTGTGGCTAGGAAAGCCAGCACCACCATGATCGTTTTGGCCAAGACAGAAGAGACGGCAATTGAGAAGATGATGCTGAAGACTGTTTGTCGAAGAAGGCAAGTGGCTCTCCTTGGCTGACCAATGAAAAGGAAGGAGATGCAGAAAGAAAGCAGTAGGGAGACCAGGAGAACATAGGAGAGATCCTGGTTGTTGGCCTTGACAATGGGAGTTTCTCCATATTTATTGAAGATTCCCAAGACAAAACTTGAGGTTAAGATTAGGAAGACGGCAAAGGAGGTAAGGATGACCCCCAAATTCTCCTGATAGGACAAATAGGTGATGATTTTGGGGATACATTGATCTCGGTTCTTGTTCTGATGTTGATCTTCTGGACATCTGGTGCAGTGGTCTGCATCTGCAAAAGGACAAGTAATAGAATAACACTGTGTATCTGGGTGTGGAGGAAAGAAGGAGTTGTGTGTGTGTGTGTGTGTACTTATCTGCATAAGTAGCCAAAGTTGATAAAGGGAGAAAAGATAGCTGGGTGAAAAAGGGGCAGAGTTTAAAGGAAAAGATGTTTTATTTGCCAAAAAATCATGGCTCCTGGAAGATTATCTTGCCTTTCCCCATCTTTGGAGGACAGTTGGGAGCAAAAGGTGAGACCGTTAAATGTAGGGAAGAGGGAGAAAAGAGAGAAAAAATATCTCAGTGACAAAAAAAGTTTCAAGGAAGAGATTTCTAGGAACCTTTGCTCCTTTCCCAAAGATTGCCCTGACTCTAGTCACCCACCTTCTTGAGTGGAGATGCTCCCTTCTGCACAGGGGATGCAGTCATAACAGCAACTTGGTTTTCCCTCCTGGACCACCTTGTAGTATCCAGGCTGACAAGCCTCCACACACCGGGAGTAAGGCCAGAGCTGAAAATGAAGAGAATTGGCATTCAGAAGCATTTGCGCAACTGATCAGCTATGAAATGAGACATAGAGTTGGAAGGGGGTCAGTACCAAAATAGGTATGAGCTGTGGTGGCGCAGTTGTTAAAGGGCAGTATTGCAGGCTAACTCTGCTCACTGCTAGCAGTTCGATCATGACTGGCACAAGGTTGACTCATGACTCAGCCTTCCATCCTTCCGAGGTCAGTAAAATGAGGACCCAGATTGTTGGGGGCAATATGCTGACTCTATAAACCACTCAGAAAGTGCTGTAAAGCACTATGAAGTGGATTATAAGTGAAAGTGTTATTGCTATGTGCAAAACTAACCATTCCAGAAATGGAATGTTCTGGAAAACTCTGGAAGTTTCCTTCCTTAGGACCATATTATGCCAGCAGTCAGCAGAAGTAGCCTGCAATACTGCATTCTAACCACTGTGCCATCCCTAAGAGCTGATGCTGACAGTGACTTATGGCACATAATATCAATCTTTACTCAATCAAAGTAGAAAGGCTGTATTAGAAGGCTTTACTTCTCCCTTCCTATTAAAGCCTGCCTCCATTTCCTCCACCCCTATGTTATTTTTGCCTTTGTTCTTTGGAAAGAAACCTAAACCCTGTAGAGAGCGCCTTTTTGAGGGAGATGGGCAGTTTAGAAATTGGAATAAATAAATAAAAAGACCTTGTCCATTTTGCTAGGACTGAATGAAAAGAACACAAAGAATCAGTCTGATACTTAGTTTGAGAAGAGAGAAGACGCTAACTGAGCTGTTAGATGAAACCAAAGAGATAGGAGATCTTTTTCTTGAAGTGTTACTTCTTCAAGGGAAGTACCTCTTTAAGGTAGTTCTTAAAGCAGTGGTTCTCAACCTTTTTAATGCCGCGACCCCAACCAGTCGTAAGTCGAGGACTAAACCGGTCGTAAGTCAAGGACTAAACCGGTCGTAAGTCGAGGACTACCCAACCGGTCGTAAGTCGAGGACTTTCCCTGCCCGGGAGCGCTGTGCATGCGTGGTTCCGCCCCCTGCGCCGGCCGAGGCGTAGCTGGCAAGCGGCAGAGACGGAGCAGGCCGACTACCAGCTGGCCCAGCCCAAGGGAGGTAAGGCACCCGCCGGAAAAGGGGAAAAAAATGGCGGACAGCCTTGCTTGGCGACCCCCATGAAATGGTCGATCGACCCCAAATGGGGTCCCGACCCACAGGTTGAGAACCACTGTCTTAAAGTGAAGTACCACTTTATAATGCCTTGGTAAGACTACACTTTGAATATTGCATTCAGTTTTGGTTGTCATGATTAAAAAGAAAGATGTTGAGACTCTAGAACAGTGGTGGTGAACCTTTTAGAGACCGAGTGCCCAAACTGCAACCCAAAACCCACTTATGTATCATCGATTGCTGGGTGGGCGTGGTCCATTGGGTGGGTGTGGCCAATTAGCTAGGTGTGGCCCATTGGGTGGCGTGGCCCATTGGGTGGGCGTGGCTGCAGTGGAAACAGCAGACTGGGTAGGACTAAAAAGTTCAATCAATCAATTCCAACTTTGCGAGATCTTTTTTTTTCCCGCGAGAAGTTGAAATTGATTGATTGATTGAACCCTTTTTTTTTTTGCACATGGTGGCAGAGACCTAAACTGAAAAGGTTTTATAAAACCCAGCTGCAGGCCTAGGACTGGGGCTACGGCACGCATGCCCACAGAGAGGCTCTGCGTGCTACCTTGGCATGCGTGCCATAGGTTCACCACCACGGCTCTAGAAAGAATGCAGAGAAAGGCAACAAAGAAAATCTGGGGACAGGGGCTGCCAGAAAGAAGAGAGAATCAAGCTATTCTCCTAAGCAACTGAAGGCAGGACAAGAACCAATGGATGGAAACTAATCAAGAAGAGAAGCAGCATAGAACTAAGGAGAAATTTCCTGACAATTAGAACAATTAGTGGAACTGCTTGCCTTCAGAAATCGTGGGTGCTCCAACACTTGAAGTTTCTAAGAAGAGATTGGACAGCCATTGTCTGAAATAGTATAGAGTCTTCTGCTTGAGCAGGGTGTTAGACTGGAACAGGGCTTTTCAACCTTTTCACCCATTGTACCACTTTTAGGATATGGCAATATCCGAGTACCACCAGTCGCCTAGTAAGATGTCAAGTACAGGTAGTACTTGACTTACAACAGTTCGCTTAGTGACTGTTCGAAGTTACAATTGCACTGAAAAAGTACCCCTCAAGCCACAGCTGAGCAAGACACCTGCCTGCCCACCCGGCGGCACTCTTCCTCCTGTCTGAGGTTTTTATTGTTGTGAGGATTTTTGTTGAGGATTGGCAGCGGGGGTGGTGTGTGTGGGGTGTTTGGTTTTTATTTGGTTTTGGTTTTTATTCCCCCCCCATCTGCTGGGTGGTTGCAGCAGGTTTTGGTCACTTCACATGACCCTGGGACACTGTGACCATCATAAATATGAATCAGTTGCCAAGCATCTGAATGTAAATCACAAGACTCTGGAGATGCTGCAACATTCCAGCTGATCTGGAACGAGCTGCCCCCAGAGATCNAGCAGGCAGGACTGGCCTAGGGGTAATTTTAAATTGGTTTTAATTAAATTTTAGTAGTGCGGCCGATTCGAATATTTATTTTTAATTTATCTTAGATTTGTATTTTGTGTAATTGTTTTAACTGGCTGTAAGCCGCCCTGAGTCCTCCGGGAGAAGGGCGGGGTATAAATGAAATAAATCCTAAATCCTAAATCCTAATCAGTGCTTCTTCTGGGCTCAGCAGAAGCGCCAGGATCAGCGCCGAGCTCCAGCTAGAGCCTGGCACTGATCCTGGCGCTTCCGCTGAGCCCTGACAGCCCTGCAGCTCCACCCATCTCTCGCTCAGGCTTGTGTGGTGCTGCCACCGGTTCAGCTCATTCCCCTCCCCCACTACCACTTTTCTAGGATGGTCGCGTGCCACCTGCCAGGTGCCAATGTACCACAGGTGGTACCTGTACCACTGGTTGAAAAGCCTTGGACTAGAAGACCTCCAAGATCCCTTCCAACTCTGGTATTCTGTTGTACTTCACCTGGTTGTTCCATTGGGACCACACCATGGCTTCCTTGTTGATGCTGAATTTGACTCTGGCAGATTCCTCTCTTGCTAGACTTCCAAATTTCATTCTAGTGGCTGACCTATTAGGAAACCACACCCAGCTCAGGATGTCAAAGTCAGCTATCAAATTTCCATTTCCATCTGCATACATTCCTTCCATGGTGTTATTGTAGATCTGGGGGTTCTTCAGGAAAGGGTGGAGCTACAGAGATAAGATGGAACAATGTAGAAGACACATTATCAGTTTTGTTATCTTAGTCATGGAAATACCACATCTGAATCTTTAATGGTTTCAGATCTCTACAAATCAATTTGTGTACAAAAGGGATGGTTTCATTCTGAATGTTTGAGTTTGCCTTCAGAATTTGGGATAGATATAATCAACCTATAGGGCAGTGTGGTGGCTCAGTGGTTAAGAAGCTGGGTTTATCTACTGGAAATCAGGCAGTTCAGGTTTGAGACCTGAGCACCATATGACAGGGTGAGCTCCCATCCTCGCCACCAGCTCCTGCCAACCTAGCAGTTCGAAAGCATGCAAATGCGAGTAGATAAATAGGTACCACTTTGATGGGAAGATGACATCATGCTGGCCACATGACCATGGAAATGTCTTTAGGCAGTACTGGCTCAATGAAATGGAGATGAGCACTGCCCCTTATAGTTTGCAATGACTAGCAGAATAAAATTTGCAGGGACTCTTTGTCATGTTCCGAAAGAAATAACTTTTCAGAGAACTTTTAGGCATAATTACCTTAAAGAATCCTTTAATGAGTTACATAATCCGGCA
>NW_015387734.1:178052-182228 GCF_001527695.2 Protobothrops mucrosquamatus | reverse complement strand
TCCCCGTTATTTTAGGGATAGTGACTGGGGTAAGGGACCCCTAAATGGTTTTAAAAGTTTTGAGTTTTTGGCTTAATGTCATGTTCCGAAAGAAATAACTTTTCAGAGAACTTTTAGGCATAATTACCTTAAAGAATCCTTTAATGAGTTACATAATCCGGCACGAACGAAGTAAAGCCAAAAACTGAAACACCCCCCCCTCCTAGCTCTCGCGACAAGCACAACTCCCTCCCTCCTTTCACAGTCATCAATCATATGCTCCAATTAAACAGAGGTGTGAATCTTCTTCTGTTATTACAAACTGCTACTGCTTTGACCTTGGCTGTGCTATGCTAAGATAATTTAGTTATTCACAGGCATTCCTCCCCCCTCATCTGGCCCGCAATGCCTGCTTTTGCTCTTGAGGCAATATGTAGACTAAATAGATATGTTTGCTTCTTCACTTATGTCAAGCAATAACATCCAATGTTAGCAGACTTGACACTCTTTTACTTTACATTTTTTATAATATATATATATATATAAAGAAAATGAGTGAGCTTTGACTTATTTTCATTCTGACAGATTTTGGGCCCCATAAAAATGATGCAATTAAATGATAAGGTAGGAAATACAAAGAGAAGGGTATATAAATTCTTTCCTCAAATTTCAAATTCTTGAAATTGAGAAAAGAAAATATCCATGAACAGAAACAGAAGAGCCAAGACTAAATCACCACTTGGCACAATCAGAGACCAACCTAAACAGGGAAAGAGGAATGAAACCAAGGAATTTTATTAAAGGAAAGAATTACTGAAATATTACTGCTACAATGCATATGTCATTTGGAGAGAAATGTAGAGAATGGATTTTAGACTAGACTAGATGAGATGAGACGAGACAAGACTAGAGCAGAGCAGAGCAGAGCAGAGCAGAGTAGAGCAGAGCAGAGCAGAGCAGAGCAGAACAGAACAGAACAGAATAGAATAATAGAGTTGGAAGGAGGTCTTCTAGTCCAACCCCCTGCTCAGGCAGGAAACCTTCTACCATTTCAGACAAATGGTTGTTCAATTTCTTCTTAAAAACTTCCAGTGTTGGAGCATTCACAACTTCTGGAGGCAAGTTGTTCCACTGATTAATTTTTCTAACAATCAGGAAATTTTGGAATTACTAAACCTGTGTACGGAGATTCTCAATCATCCAGGTCATGGTTGTCCCAAAGGTGCTTTTTCCAAAAGCCAACTTGATGGAAAATGTTTAGCTTCTCATCCAAAAAACTCCTTCAGAACTGAAGCAGTTTCTTGGATGAGAAGCAAAATATTTCTCTTATTTATCTAATTTTTAAATTTATTTAATATATAAAGTACAAAGAAAAATAGAAATAAGAAATTAGGGGAAGGAAAAAGAGAGGGTAAAAAGAAAACATGAGGTACAAGGGGAAAAAAAGAAAGAAAAGGCGTTGATTTCCAACTCTTTTTATCACAGTACAAGATAAAAACACTCCAGCCTCAACTTTCTGCTTTTACGCATTAGTATATAACTAGCCATTTCTATAACAACAAATCTATCTAATCAACAAGACCAAAATCAATTTTTTTTTAATCACAAGCCCAAAATCCAGGATATGATTGTCCCAAAGGTGCTTTTTCAAAAAACCAACTAGATGGAAAATGTTTAGCTTTTCATCCAAAAGGCTCCTTCAGAACTGAAGAAGCTTCTTGGATGAGAAGTAAAATATTTTCCAAGGGGGAAAAAACCCAAGAAAGTCCACTTGCCTTTTGGAAGAAGTACCTTTGGAGCTAAACCAGTCACATTCAATACATATATATTTCACTCTTTTGTATGGGATGGGGAAGGGAATACCTGCCATGGCTGAAGCTTTTGAACTTCCAACTTATCTTTTCTCTCCATTATTGTCCTTGGGGATTGGGAGGAATAGGCCGCATTTAAGGCATGTGCCACTGTCCAGATGGCATTGTAAGTTAAGGAATTGTCTAGAGAGAAGATCCTTTCAATCTTCTCTTGAGGTGCAGTCTCCAAGTTCTCTTTCTCTGAACACCTTGTCTGGCCTTTCACAGACAAGGCTGACTTGGCATATGAACAATGAAAATGTTTATGAGTGAGTTGCCTCATAAGACGGTAGAAATATTTAAAACCATCATATCTGTTCATTTTCTTTGTCTGGATAAGAAAAGAAAAAATACTTCGGGTATATCTGAAAGGAATATCACTATATATTATCTCCATAGTGAGGTCCCATAAAGCTGTTGTGATCCACACTTTCCCTAGAACAGGTTTCCCCAAAAGCTTAAATATATAATCAGTAATAATTATTCCATCTAAGAAAGATGTAAATTCTGCATAGTAGACAAATACATTGATTTGCCTCCATTTGTGGAAAACAGAAATCAGATAGTCAAAATTCTTGGTGTTCAGTAAGGCGGGTTGCGCAAAAACAACACAAATGCCGTTCTGTGCCAGCACAGGAGTGAAAGTCTTGATGAAATGTTCTCCGTTATCAGTGGCTGCAGCAAAGACCCCAGTGAACGTCCATCGAAAGTATTGGAGCAATTTAATAATGCCCCAATATTGAGAACCTTCTTTGGGGACGGTCCGGGAGAAAAAAGGAAACTGAGTTTTATCATTCATGGATGGTGAAGTAAAAGTGTAGCTGATCTGAAATTGAAAAGAGAAGAAGGACGCCTAATGATATGGTACTGAAAAAGTCTTTAGGGCAGCCTGAGAATTAGGTTCATATTATTATGAAAGTGGGAACCTTGGTTTTAAGGGAATTTCTCTTAGAACATAGAATAATAGAGTTGAAGGGACCTTGGAGGTCTTCTAGTCCAATCCCCTACTCGAGCAGGAGAACCTATACAAATGATTTTTTAGTCTCTTTTTGAATGCTTCCAGTGATGGAACTTCTGAAGGCAAGTTGTTCCATTGATTGATTGCTCTTGATGAACACTGATTCTCAGCTGACTCCCCTTAGACATTATATCTCTTCCCACCAGTCTCTTTAGGGCTCTAATGCTGGGAAAGGTGGGTGGAAGGAAAGAGAAGAAGACAACTACCAGTAGCAAGGTGGATGGTCTCAGTTGTAGCATCAATTGCACTGTTCGAAGACTAAAATATTAGGTTAGGGATAGATTGTCCTGGAGAAAATCTAGATATGTGATCATTAAGAGTAGAAAAACAACTTAATCCATCAATCAATCCATTTGTCAAGAATGAAAGATGGGCAGCTACGTGCCTCTCTGTTTCAACTTGTCATTAGAGTAAGGAGGCGGGGGAGGTATTGACAATAATAATAATAATAATAATAATAATAATGATAAAGTTGGAAGGGACCTCGGAGGTCATCTAGTCCAACCTCCTGCTCAGGCAGGAAACCCTATACCATTTTGGACAAATGGCTGTCCAGTTTCTTCTTAAAAACTTCCAGAGTTGGCGCATTCACCACTTCTGGAGGCAGGTTGTTCCACTGGTTAATTGTTCTAACTGTCAGGAAGTTTCTCCTTAGTTCTAGGTTGCTTCTCTCCTTGATTAGTTTCCATCCGTTGCTTCTTGTCCTGCCTTCAGGTGCTTTGGAGAATAGCCTGACTCCCTCTTCATTGTGGCAGCCCCTAAGATATTGGAACACTGCTATCATGACCCCCCTCGTCCTTCTCTTTGTTAAACTAGACATACCCAATTCCAGCAATCGTTCCTTATATGTTTTAGCCTCCAGTCCCCTAATCATCTTTGTTGCTCTTCTCTGTACTCTTTCTAGAGTTTCAACATCTTTTTACATCGTGGTGACCAAAACTGGATGCAGTATTCCAAGTGTGGCCTTACCAAGGCATTGTAAAGTGGTATTAATACTTCACGTGATCTTGATTCTATCCCTCTGTTAATGCAGCCTAGCACTGTGTTGGCTTTTTTGGCAGCTGAAGCACACTGCTGGCTCATATTTAAATGATTGTCCACTAGGACTCCAAGGTCCCTCTCGCAGTTACTACTATTGAGCAAGGTACCCCCTATACTATACCTGTACATTTGGTTTTTCTTGCCTAAATGTAGAACCTTACTTTTTTCACCATTGAATTTCATTTTGTTAGATAGCGCCCAGTGTTCAAGTCTGTCCAGATCCTCCTGTATCCTAAGTCTGTCTTCTGGAGTGTTGGCTATTCCTGCCAGCTTGGTGTCGTCTGCAAA
>NW_015387734.1:173041-177582 GCF_001527695.2 Protobothrops mucrosquamatus | reverse complement strand
TCATTGTTTAATACTGTGAACGGATGCTTTAGAAATTCAGAATTAGTTTTACTTCACCATTACCATGCTATGTATTTGATAAACAGTAAGCTTTTCAGAAATGAATTGATCCTGGATTTTTATTTGGATATTCAAGCTGGATGTTAACACCGTCAATCAATTAATATCAAACAACAGACTGAAATCAAACACAGATGGAAACTTACCAAGGAGAGAAGCAACCTAGGACTAAGGAGAAATTTCCTGATAGTGAAAACAGTTAATCAGTGGAACAGCTTGCCTTCAGAAGTTGTGGGTGCTTCATCACTGGAGGCTTTTAAGAAGAGACGAGACAGCTTTTAAGAAAAGACTAGACATTTATCTGAAATGGTATAGGGTCACTTGCTTGAGCAGATGGTTCAACCAGAAGACCTCCAAGGTCCCTTCCAATCCTCTTATTCTATGTATGTTTGAGTTTAAGAATGTGAGTCCACAAATACTGGCATTTGTAGACATTCTGAGTAAAAGTCTCATATGAGGAATATGGTGAACCACCCTTCCCCTCACATACCTGTGCTATTTTGTATATGCCCAATATAGCAGCAATGTGAATGGATATATCAGAATCAGCTTCTTCTAGGAGAACCAGCATGTTTTTCTTCCTTCCACAACTGTAGTTGGGAACATTGGCCTCTCCAGTTGAAAGCAGGTCCAACAGACCATCCAAAGTCATTCGTCTGTTTCTAAAGTTGTCTTGGAGGTCATATCCCAAAGTGAGGTTGGGTAAGAGGTGGGAATCTTGGTTGATCTCCTGAATGGCAAAAAGGAAGGACAGAATTTTCCAGTACTTCACATCTCCTTCCCTGAAAATATACGCACATGGTATCATCATTCTGCATTGATGAAAAGTAATGTTCCTGAATTAAGGATCCCTGCCTAATTCCACATCTCTGCATCACTGAATTAAAACAGAACTCTAGATTCTAAGACTCTAGAAAGAGTGCAGAGAAGAGCAACAAAGATGATTAGGGGACTGGAGGCTAAAACATACAAAGAACGGTTGCTGGAATTGGGCATATCTAGTTTAATGAAAAGAAGGACTAGGAGTGACATGATAGCAGTCTTCCAATATCTCAGGGGTTGCCACAAAGAAGAGGAAGTCAACCTGTTCTCCAAAACACCTGAAGGTAGGACAAGAAGCAATGGATGGAAACTAATCAAGGAAAGAAACAACCTGGAATTAAGGAGAAATTTCCTGAAAGTTAGAACAATTAATCGGTGGAACAACGTTGTAAATGCTCCAATACTGGAAGTTTTAATGAAGAGACTGGACAACCATTTGTCTAAAATGATATAGGGTTTCCTGCCTGAGCAGGCGGTTGGAGTAGAGGACCTCCAAGGTCCCTTCCAACTCTATTATTCTGTTAGAACTGAAGCAATCTAGACAATGTGTACATCAAAACTGTGTCTTAATTCTAAACATACTTCCTGGTACTGATAAGGTATCTCTCTACCTTCCTGGCTCTTATGAAATGGCATTCTAACAGTCCAGTCACTCCTTGGGAACTTTGCAATTTATCATTGAATGTATGAGTGGATTGTGTGGGAATGTGTGTGTATGAAACAAATCCGAAGAACAACTACATGAAGAAGGAAACTATGTGAATAATTGCAATGAATTACTAGCTTCTGATTTCCCTCAAATGAAAGGTTGTGATCTTTTTCTATGTTTCTTTGCATTTCCATCTTGCTCGCTTGGTTTGAATCTCCTGAGAACACTTATATACTCAGTGTCCCTTGTTTTTGCATATTGGTCTATGCATTTTATGAAGTGACTGGATGCCATCTTGCTTACCTATTCTATCAATCTTGTTTTTATTTGTTTTGTCTGGGTTTATATTGTTTATATAGAACTGTTTTGGAGTTGGGTGGTGCTCATATTTAATAAAATAAATGAGTTCCCACCCAGGATTTTCCAATTAGCTTTGGCCCATCTTGGAATTTATTTGGCTCATTCATAGGAGAGGCTTAATTTGATGAGTGAAAGACCTCAAATGGCATTCAGACAATTTGTGAAGCTTTGTTAGGGTGAACCTTACCTCATGTTTGTGTTGGTTAGTGTGTAGTATGCAGCAGGCCTGTTAAGTTAGCTTGGAGATTCTCCGTCATCCAGGTCATGGTTGTCTCAAAGGTGCTTTTTCAGGAGGCAACTGAACTTTCTTTTTTTTTCTTTGAAGATGTTTTGCTTCTCATCCAAGAATCTTCTTCAGCTCTGACTAGATGGTGGGGAATGAAAGTCTGCAAGGAATATAAAATCCTTCCATTCCCCACCATCCAGTCAGAGCTGAAGAAGCTTCTTGGATGGAAAGCGAAATGTCTTCCAACAAAAACAAGAAAGTCCAGTTGCCTCCTGAAAAAGCATCTTTGGGACTTGCAACTGAATTTATTGGATAATCCTAGAAAATGGGTTAATTGAGCAATCAAGGGCTTGTGTGTGGGTTGTGCAATTCTGTCCATTTTGCTTCATTAAATGTGGGGAAGAAATATAACTCAGAAATTGCTGAGCTATCAAAGTTTTATGGACTTTCCTACCTCAGTTGAGTGAGGAAACCAAAAACTGGAAAGAAGATAGGAGATAAGCAACATAGCCATGTAAGATTTGGAAAAAGGAAGAACCACAAAGAAACAGTGCTGTAACTTAAGAGCAAACTCACAAAAAAGGAAACGTATAGAAATAGAAAAGTATAGAGTAATTGTGCAATGAGACTCTCGCTTTCGAAATGTTCAATTGAGCAATTATTTAGTAAATAATTGAGTTTTAAAAAGAAAACCAATTTCACACAACACCAGATTGATTTACGCACAAAATAGTAATGTGCCAAGGTCAAGTATGTAAGCACAGACTGTGATGTAGCTCCATCATCTATGTGATTACTTACCCATAAAATTTTGTAGAGGGAGTCATTTTGAAACTAAATGGCTGAATTTCAGCAGGATTGGTTGCAGAGAAGAGTCCACCAATGAGATGGTGTCCTGGCTTGTAATGATTGAATGGGTCTACTGCATCCCTCCCCATACTTAAGAGGCATTTGGCGCTGAGTATCTTGCAGGTAGCCTGTGGCAACAGAAAGAGCAGCATGAGAAGCAGAAGCAGCCAGACCATTTCTGATCTGATGGATTATAGGAGAAGCACAAAGTCTCTTGAAATAGGGTTGAATTTCAGTGGATTTTCTAATGCATATGAAGTCCAGCAAAGATTTTCCAGTGATAGAACCAGGTTCAATACAGGAACACAATGTTTACTGGCTGTGAAGCTCAATCCAGCTTCCCATGGGCACGAGATGTATTTAGGCACTAACTTTACTGCTGGTAAAGATTACTATATGTTGCTCCTGAGTCTGTTGTTTATTTCAAGACCAGTTTCCAGAGGGGAAAAGAATCCCTTGGCATAAAGGCAATGAAGAAAACACAGTCATTCTAATAATTATGAGGAGAGGCATGCCCTTTGTGAAATCTTCAGCTTTGTGTGAACCCATGTGCTGGAACCAACTGGAGAACTATTGATGCAACTTTTACTACCAATCCAAGGAGAGAGGCTGGATAAGTTTGGCCCAACTTTTTCTGGTGGAACTCTTTCAGAATGGCCAAGATCGAGACATCACCAGTGTCCTTAGTCTGCAGGACTTTCTTCAAAGCTAAACTAGGCTTTGCTTTCTGGAGATTTGTAAAAGAGACATGATCCTTCATCTTACTTCCATGTAGTCCCATTTTTTTGGTATAGAGACAAGTGGGAGCAAGTGACAAAATGTGCATGTTAGAACAGAATAACTGAGTTGGAAGGGACCTCCTGCTCAGGCAGGAAACCCTATACCATTTCAGACAAATGGTTGTCCAGATTTCACAAAGGGCATGCCTCTCCTCATAATTATTAGAATGACTGTATTTTCTTCATTGCCTTTATGCCAAAGGATTCTTTTTGAAAACTTCCAGTGCTGAGCATTCATAACTTCTGGAGGCAAGTTGTTCCACTGATTAATTGTTCTCACTTCAGGAAATTTCTCCTTAGTTCTAGGTTGGTTCTCTCCTTGATTAGTTTCCATCCATTGTTTCTTGTCCTGCTTCAGGTTGACCCTCTCTTCTTTATGGCAGTCCTTTAAGGATTGGAGCACTGCTAGCATGTCACCCCCCATCTTTCTTTTCATTAAACTAGACATACCCAATTCCAGCATGTGTTTTAGCTTCCAGTCCCTCATATGTTTTAGCTTCCAGTCCCCTTATCATCTTTGTTGCTCTTCTCTGCACTCTTTCTAGAGTCTTAGAGTCTAGAGTTCAGTTTTAATTCAGTGATGAAGAGATGTGGAATTAGACGGCGTGGAGTCCCTCCTCGTGAAATGGGGGCAAGGGGTACAAGTGGGCTTGTTGATTATATACCTGGCTCCCTGCTATGTATCAACAGCCCTGCCTGAGCTGGCTGACGTGATAGCCGGGGTGGCGGTTGGGACCCCCAGACTTATGGTCTTGGGGGATTTCAACCTGCCATCAGTGGGTGAGACGTCGGCGGC
>NW_015387734.1:167413-171100 GCF_001527695.2 Protobothrops mucrosquamatus | reverse complement strand
GGAGAAGGGCGGTATATAAATTAAATTATTATTATTATTATTATTATTATTATTATTATTATTATTATTATTATTATTATTATTATTATTATTATTATTATTATTATTATTATTATTATTATTAATTCAGGAACATTTCTTTCCCTCAATGCAGAATGATGACACAATGTGCATATATTTTCAGGGAAGATGTGATGTATTGGAAAATTCTGTCCTTTCTTTTTGCCATTCAGGGGATTTACCCATGTCTTACCCAACATCATTCTGGGATATATTCTCCAACAAGATCTTTGTTGCTTTCTCTGCACTCTTTCTAGAGTCTAAAAATCTTTTTTATATTGTGGCAATCAAAACTGGATGCAGTATTCCAAGTGTGGCCTTACCAAAGCATTATAAAGTGGTACTAACATTATAGGTGATTTTGATTCTATCCGTCCGTTAATGCAGTCTTGGATGTATTCTTTGCTTCTTACACACATATGTGTGACCTCATTAATTAAGTCCAAAAGAATGGACTTTTTGGCATTACTATGATTAAATATGGACCCCTGTGAAGGATGCCATTATTGCTGGAGAGAACATACTCATCTCATGTTCTGACTGACTTTTTCCAATTCTTACTCTTCAGGGTAACATATACCAAAGAAAGAAATGTGTTTTATCCTATCTCTGATATTTTCAAAAGGGGCTAATAAAAGAAAAGGCAGAAAATGAATATGAAAATTAAAGTTCAGAACCAAACACCAAGCAAAACCCAAATACTAAGTGCTTGCTAATAGTATTTTTACTAGTTATTTTCAGAGAAATGGACATACACGTCATAGGATTCTATTATTGCTTAAAGAAAAAAAAATATCTCACCTAAAGCAAAATTCACTATTGGTTGCTCCAAAATCATCAACCTTGAGATGCTAGCAGATTCCATACCAAATTGGGACAATTTACAAAGTGTTTTAGTTCAGTGAGCAAATAAAAAGGGTAAGATTCCATCAGTTTTTTTGTATCTTCAGTGTTTAAGCTCTGAATCAGATCCAGTGATTAAGCACAATTCTGAAGGGTATATATCACGTTCTTCCTTAGTGCCATTTTGGGGCTGGTCTACCCAAGGTGGAGATTCAGATTAGCTTGGACTGGCATCCTTCAGTCTTTGCAAAATTCTAACTTTTGCCCAGTGACTCTACTTCTTTCTATAATTCTGGCCATCGTCCCAAAGGTGCTTTTCAAAAGTTAACTGGATTTTCTTTTGTTTCTTTTCTTGAAAATATTTTGCTTCTCATCCAGGAAGCTTGTCCATTTCTTCAGAACTGAAGAAGTTTCTTGGATGAGAAGCAAAATGTTTTCAAGGAAAAAAACCCAAAGAAAATCCAGGTAACTTTTGACCTCATTGATTGAGAATCTCCATAGACAATTATGGGCATCCAATTTGGATCCTACTGGAGAAACTGCTGAACCATGGATTTTCTCAGAGCTCTTCTTGTCCATGGGGTACAGAGTTTCTTAGTGAGCTGTGTAAAATGCACAGTAATGGCTAGGAAAACAAAAGTAATAAACAATTTCAGATGTCTTTCAGATGGGAAGAAAAGCAAACAAGTTATTTTAATTGAGGAATTTCTTAATCAGTCCAAACCATTGAATAGGGATAAGGGAAAGAACTAGGGGAAGAAAAAGAGTTCTTCTGCTGCACACATGATACAAGAAGCACTGATTAGAATCACTTTTCTCTTTTCTCTTTCACGATTAGTTGTTCCTTAGTATTGAGGTCTGGCCTCAAAATAATAATGTAGCACTTGGGGATGAAGATGCAGCCCAATAGACCAGCACTGGAGACCAAGATAGAGAAGACTTGCACAGCCACCATGTATTTCCCTTTGGTACTCAGGTAGGTGGGCACAAAGGAGACCCAGACGCTGCAGAAGACCAGCATGCTGAAGGTGATGAGCTTGGCTTCATTGAAGGCCCCAGGTAGATTCCTGGCCAGGAAAGCTACCGTGAAACAGACGGTAGCCAGGAAGCCCATGTAGCCAAGAGCACAGTAAAACATGGCGACAGATCCTTCATTGCATTGCAGGATGATCTCTCCAGGCTGAGAGTGCAAGTCAAAGTCAGGAAATGGGGGAGAAGTGCCAAGCCAGCTGCTGCAAATGACTATCTGGATAACAGAGCAAGAAAGGATGATGGAGTTGGCCAAGCTCTTCCCCAGCCATTTCTGGAGTTTATTCCCTGGTTTTGTGGCCAAGAAAACCAGCACCACCGTGATCGTTTTTGCCAAGACAGAAGAAATGGCAACTGAGAAGATGATGCTGAAGGTTATCTGTCGGAGAAGGCAGGTGACTCTCCTTGGCTGGCCAATGAAGAGGAAGGAAGTGAAGAAGGAAAGCAGGAGGGAGACCAGGAGGATGTAGGAAAGGTCTCTGTTGTTGGCTTTGATGATTGGAGTGTCTAGGAATTTAATGAAGATTCCCAAGACAAAGGCTGTTGTCAAAGACAGGAACATGGTAATGGAAATTAGGATGACCCCTAGATAGCCTTTATAATTTAGGAAGGTTTTAATCTTAGGAATACAACAATCTTGACTGATATTTGGATGCTGATCTCCTGGACAAGGGGCGCATTTTTCTGAATCTGAAAAAGAGGAAGAGTATTGTCCATCTTAAAGCTGGTTCTTTCACCTTTTATTGAAGCTATGATTTGCATAAAATTAGTAAAAAAGGAATGTTGAAAGATAAACATAAGAATGAAGATGCAGAATGCTGAAATAGATAATGTATTTCCTATGCAGCAAACTGCAGGGTGCACAACCCAAATGGAAGATCAGAATGCTAAGGTCAGATATAAGTGATCAAAACATACCCGATAAAGAAAAATCACCTAGAAGCAAGGAAAATCAAGGAAGTTACTCATATTGTAACAGCTGTAACCAAAAAAATCAGCAGATATGAAGCTTGAATTGCACACTATAAGTCAAATCTCTAATTTCAGTCAAAAGTTTCTACCAATCCATCAATGGAGAGACTGCAGTGAACCAGTCAACACCTGATGAACAAGAATGCAGCTTGGTTAAAGCAAGTGGATATGAATAAAGTGGATAAGTAGGAAGTAGAGGGTGACAAAGTGAATAAGAATAAAAAAAGCTGAAATGAAATAACTTGTAACAACAGCATAAATAGTGAAGAAAAGGACAAAGTTCATTAATTTTTCAGCACTGGGTGAAGATGAGTTGTATGGTTTTTGGTTGAAACATCTGCTGCTTTGCTCTCCACTTATTGCCAAGCAATTTAACAACATCTGGAAAAACCTACCTGATAATGAAAGATCCAGCAAAAGGGGCACCATCAGCCAACTATAGGGCAATTATCTGCTTACCTACAAGTTTCAAATTGTTAACTGATGTGATAGCTGATGCAATCCAACAGCATGTACTGTAATTGAAAACAAGCTCTTTCCTCTTGAGCAGAATAGCAGCTGCCAAAAAGGCCAACACAGTGCTGGGCTGCATTAACAGAGGGATAGAATCAAGATCACGTGAAGTGTTAATACCACTTTACAATGCCTTAGTAAGGCCACACTTGGAATACTGCATCCAGTTTTGGTCACCACGATGTAAAAAAGATGTTGAGACTTTAGAAAGAGTACAGAGAAGAGCAACAAAGATGATTAGGGGACTGGAGGCTAAAGCATATAAGGAAC
>NW_015387734.1:161450-167160 GCF_001527695.2 Protobothrops mucrosquamatus | reverse complement strand
TATTATTATTATTATTATTATTATTATTATTATTATTATTATTATTATTATTATTATTATTATTATTATTAATCTCTTCTTAAAAACTTCCAGTGTTGGAACATTCACAATTTCTGGAGGCAAGAGCCCATCAATCAATATTGATGGACTCTACATACAAAGGAGCATAGCTGAGCATGGAATGTTACAAGTACATTAGATGGTTGAAGAAGAAAAAAAGGCATTTGGAAGATTATCTGCAAGATAATGAAGAGGATGCGCTGAAGCTAGTACACCATGGAGACTTACTAAATACCCAAGAGACCAAATTGGCCTACAGGAAAGAAAAAATGAAGAATATAAAAGAGACATGGCAAGGCAAAATATTACATGGGCAGCACATACCCACACTAGGAGGCAAGGCAGACAACAAGACCTAGTAATGATTAAGGCCAGGAAAGTTGAAGAAAGAGACAAAGGGGCTAATTCTGGTTGCACAAACCAAGCCTTTAAAAAACAAATGCATTCAAAGCCAGAATTGTGAAGGCAGAAATAGACAGCAAATGGTGCCTCTACAAAGAAGCTGAAGAAACGGTGAACCATCTAGTTAGCTGCTGCAAGTTGACCCAGATTGACTAGAAGCAATGGCAGGAGAAAGTGGTGCTGCAGTGGTTAGAATGAAGTACTGCAGGCTACTTCTGCTGACTGCTGAATGCTAGCAGTTTGGCAGTTCGAGTCTCACCAGCTCAAGGTTGACTCAGCTTTCCATTCTTCCGAGGTCAGTAAAATGAGGACCCAGATTGTTGGGGGCAATAGGCTGTCTCTGTAAACCACTTAGAGAGGGCTTATAAAGCAAAATGCAGCAGCATATAAGTCTAAGTGCCATTGCTAAAGTAACAACAATGGTAATTGGAAGTTCTACAAGAAATAACATTTACCTGCAAGCAAGAACTGGTGGAACCACAAATAGAGAAAGAAACAGAAAATGAAGAAGATAAAGTGCTCCAGGAGTTTAGAATTCAAACAGATAACCATCTGCCACATAACACACCAGACTTAACAATGTTGGTAAGAAAGATAAAAAAAAGTCTGGATAGCAGATGTTGCAGTAAAGGAAAATAGGAGAAATCATAAAATACAAAGATCTGCAAATAGAAGTGGAACAAATGAAAGCAAAGGCAGTACCAATAGTAATCAGTGTCTGGAACATCACTTAAACATTATTGGCATTGACAAAATCACCAACAGTCAATTGCAAAAGGCAGCTTTACTTGGACCAATTTACATCCTACACTGATATCTTTAATATTTTTAAACATCTGTCTATCTGAGGTCCCCTCGGATGTCTCCCACCTTCCTGGGTGGAGATGGTTCCTTCTGCACAAGGAATACAGTCATAGCAGCAGATGGGCTTCCCTTCCTGAGCCACCTTCCTGAATCCGGGATGACAACTTTCCACACACCTGGAAGGAGGCAGGGGCTGAGGAGGGAAGGAAGAGCATCCAGAAAATGAACTCATTTTGAGAAAAAATAGGAAAGGATGGACCACCTCATCCAAATGAATAAGCTGCAGGCTACTTGCCAGTTTATCATCTCATCTAATGATGAGAACAGACATAGGTTTGAGATTAGTTTAAATACCAACTTCTTCAAGAAAAGGACATTAAGGTGACATTTAAGCACACTGAAGTCAAGAAGCAGGCTAGAAGTGAATAGAGCGAAGAAGATCTTAGTCCAAACTCAGTGGAGGAAATATCATCAAGGCCATTAACACCTGGGCTAAGAAAAAGGCAACATTTCTGATGTGCAATTGGGAGTCCTTCAAAGCCACTATTACTCCATTGTGAGAATTACAGAAAGAGTGAAATAAAGAGGTTTCCTCACCTTGTTCAGCTTTTCCACCTGTGCAATATTGTTCTCATAAATCACCAGTTTGGAACTGGTTTGGATTCCCTGTCTTTCTAGATGCCCAGATTTCATTCTGGTGACAGACTTGTTGGCGTAAACCATCCAGTTCACAATGTCCAAGTCAACAGCCAGGTCTCCATTCTCATCAAAATATACCCCATCAATGGAATGATTATACAACTGGGGGTTTTGAAGGAAAGCATGAAACTGGAAAGGAAGAGAAAAGGAGAATATTTGGAAAAGAAACCAGATGTTCTATGATAAACCCCCCTGGTTTACCCTGAGGGCGAACTGAATAGTTCTCTACAGAAAGCCCATGTTCTAGATTTATTTACTCCTTCAGAGCAGAAACTGTATATAGTTGAACCACAACAGCTACTAACTTATTGCATAAATACATAGAGAGTAAACTGTGGAAATGGGACTTTCAACATCCAAGTAGCATTTGTGTTTCCACTCTTTTGTTCAGGCTAGGAAGAAAGACAGCAGCTCATCCTGGTGACCCAGCCCAACCATTTTCTCTCCTTTGTTTCTGACTCTTTGTCTTAATCTTGACTCCCTCTTTTCTCCCTGTTTTTTCCAGACTATGGACTAGCAATATTCTGACCTTAGGAATGAAATATTCTAATAGGGGAGAAGGTATTGCCCCCTTCTTGTATTATTTTCTCTCCATTAGTGGTGAAGCTACTTAAGAAACCTCAGGTAGACCCAGGCATGATTGTCCCAAAGGTGCTTTTCAAAAGGCAACTGGACTTTCTTGGTTTTTATTCCTTGAAAATATTTTGCTTCTCATCCAAGAATGGAATGGAATAGAATAGAATAGAATAGAATAGAATAGAATAGAATAGAACAGAACAGAACGGAACGGAACGGAACGAAACGAAACGAAACGAAACGGAACGGAACGGAACGGAACAGAACAGAATAGAATAGAATAGAATAGAATGGAATGGAATGGAATGGAATGGAATGGAATGGAATGGAATAGAATAGAATAGAATAGAATAGAATAACAGAGTTGGAAGGGATCTTGGAAGTCTTCCAGCCCAACCCCCAGCTCAGGCAGGAAACCCTATACCATTTCAGACAAATGGTTGTCCAGTCTCCTCTTAAAAACTTCCAGTGATGGAGCATTCACCACTTCTGGAGGCAAGTTGTTCCATTGGTTAATTGTTCTAACTGTCAGGAAATGTCTTCTTAATTCTAGGTTGCTTTTCTCCCTGCTTAGTGTTCATCCATTTCTTCTTGTACTGCCTTCAGGTACTTTGGAGAATACCTTGACTCCCTTTTCTTTTTGGTAGCCCCTGAGATATTGGAACACTGCTATCATGTAACCCAATGGTGGGATTCAGCCGGTTCGCACCACTTTGGCAAAACCGGTAGCTAATTTTTTTGTTGCCCAGGCCCAGAATGGACTTCCGGAAGTGGCATCCACACAGAGAACCGGTTGTTCACGTATTTGAATCCCACCACTGATGTAAACCCTAGTCCTTCTCTTCATTAAACTAGACATACCCAATTCCAGCAACCGTTCTTCATATGTTTTAGCCTCCAGTCCCCTAATCATCTTTGTTGCTCTTCTCTGCACTTTTTTTTACAGAGTCTTCAGTTCTTCAATGCCCTTTGAAAAGCATCTTGGGAACAACCAAGACTTGGATGAACGAGAGGCGTGAGGGTTCAGTATCTTAATGACGCTGGAGATGATCTCAGCTCCAACAGTTCAAGTCCAGGCACTGCGTGGCAGGATCAGCTCCCATCGCTCGCCTCAGCTTCTGCCCACCAGTTCAAAAGGATGTTCTATGCCAGTAGATGAATAGGTACCACGTCAGTGGGAGACAAGTGGTGCTCTGTGCAGGCAGTCAGATTCCTGATGGCTCTGAACTTTCCTGGTTGTGGCGCCCACTTGCGAGGTAGCTCCAGAAAGGGAGGAGGCCTTAGGTGATTCTGCAGGAAGAGGTGCTTGTCTTTCTCTCTGGTGTGAAGGTTGGGAATCAGGCAAGCATTTCCTATAACAGGGCTGGTACCTTGGAAGCCAAACTACAATAGCATTATGGTCTCCTGGCTACTGTAACACCACCATATGCTAATAATAATAATAATAATAATAATAATAATAATAATAATAATAATAATAATAATAATAATAATAATAATAATAATAATAATAATAATAATAATAATAATAATAATAATAATAATAATAATAATAAAAATAAATCTGGAAGATTGAAAATTTCCATAGACTTTGAACCAGTCCTGACTTTTCTCTTGTACTTTTCAGCCTTTGGTTTACTCCAGACAAAAAGAAAACATTTTTGGTAACCTGGATGCAGAACCCTCCCTTCTTATGGTTTGGAACTGAGTTGTGCACTAAAATACCTGCCAGGCCTTCAGCCTTTGAGCTCCCAGGTTCTCACCATTGTTTCTCATTGGCCTTTTGGATCTGGAGAAATAGGCTGAATGCATGGCCAGACCGACAGCCAAGATTATGTTGTAAGTGAAAGAGCTGTCGAGAGACAGGATTTGTTGGATCTCTTCTTTGGATAGAAGCTCCAGTTCTTCTCTTTCTCTGCACTGTCTCCAGACTTTCACAGACAAGACATCCTTGATGGAGGAACACATAAAGGATTTCTCTACAAAGTGTTTCATGGAGGAGTGAAATTGCTTAAAAGCATCAAAGGCCACCATTTTATTTGTCTGCACAAGAAAGGAAAAAAAGCCCCAAATGTTTTGGAAGGTAGAGATACTACTTTCCATGAAATCCCAAGTGAGATCCCAGTAGGCTGCTATGATCCAGAGTTTTCCCATGGTGGGTTCCTTAAGATGTTTAAGCATGACATGTGTAATGAATATGCCCATCTGGAATGAACTAATCTCTGCACCGTAGAGAATGACATTCACTTGTCTCCACTTGGCAAATGCTTCCAAAGTCATCACCAAGTTTGTGATTTTTACGGAAAACACTTGAGATAAAACTGGACAAATGCCCTTCTTGACCAGAATGGAAGTCATTGTCCTCATGAACCTCTCTCCCTGGTCAGTGTCTGGAGCCATCAGGCCAACCAAGGTCCATCTGAAATGGAGGAGCAGCTCGACCATCCCTGGATACTGGACTCCTTCAGCAGGGAGCATCGGGTAGAAGAAAGGAAACTGAGTTTTGTCCCTCAGAATCGGGGAAACAAAACTGTAACTGATCTGAAAAACGAAGAGAAATTTATTTAGAACAGAACAGAACAGAATAGAATAGAAGTTGGAAGAGACCTTGGAGGTCTTCTAGTCCAACCCCCTGCTCAGGTTGTCCAAGTTCTTAAAAACTTCCAATGTTGGAGCATTCACAATGTCTGGAGGCAAGTTGTTCCACTGATTAATTGTTCTAATTGTCAGGAAATTTCTCCTTAGTTCTAGGTTGCTTCTCTACTTGATTAGTTTCCATCCATTGCTTCTTGCCCTTCAGATGCTTTGGAGAATGGCTTGACTCCCTCTTATTTGTGGCAACCCTTGAGATATTAGAACACTGTTATTTATTTATTTTATTTATTTATTTATTTATTGAATTTTTACCCCGCCCTTCTCCTTGCGGACTCAGGGCGGCTAACAGCCTGATAAAAACAAATACAAAAATATCAAAATACTATCATTAAAAACATAATTAAAATGAAATATTAGATTGGCCTTTGTTATTTTAAAATTATTTTTAAAACCCCGCTAAAAATTACCCCTTAGGCCAGTCCTGCTAGTTGAAATAGCCATGTCTTAAGGGCGCGGCGGAAGGAAGGGAGATCCGGGATCACCCGGATCTCTGGGGGTAGTTCGTTCCAGAGGG
>NW_015387734.1:152749-160509 GCF_001527695.2 Protobothrops mucrosquamatus | reverse complement strand
TCAAACTCCTCCCATATAATAGTCTCAAGACCTGCTCCCGTCTCCTCCCCCGGGGCCACCCAGTCGGAGTCTAAACCCTCTCGGATCCGAGCGACTTTGTCATACAGATATTGAGCAAAATCCTCAGCCCTCCCCACCAGGGGGTCCCCCCCCTCAACTGAAGGAGAGAGCGGGTCACCCTGAAGAGGGTGGCAGGGCGATTATCTGATGACGCAATGAGGGTGGAGTAGTAATTAGACCTCGCCACCCTCATTGCCACAAGGTAGGATCTAACATGCATCCTCACCTGTGCTCGGTCGGATTCGGTTCGGGTAGCCCTCCAACTGCTCTCTAGGCGTCTTTTCCGGCACTTCATCTCTTTTTATCATGTCATGCCTTGTCCTTCTCTTCATTAAACTAGACATACATTATGTGACCCATACAGTGACCAAATAACAATTCTCTCCCAACTGAACACTTCTGAAATAAAGATCTTTTGGTGCTGACTTTACTTCTCTGCTCAGTTATTGCTTTTCTTTCCACTTACTCCCTAAGTGCAGCATTTTGCTGTTCCAAAGTGTCAGAAGAGTCCTCTTATCTGGATTGGGATCATAGCAGAACATAGAATAATAGAGTTAAAAGGGATCTTGGAGGTCTTTTAGCTCAACTCCCTGCTTGAACAGGAGACCCTATATCATTTCAGATAAATGATTGTCCAGTCTCTTTTTGAAAGTCTCAACGATGGCACACCCACAACTTCTGAATGCAGGTTATTCCATTGGTTAATTGCTCTCATCATTAGGAATTTCTTCTTAATTCTAGGTTGCTTCTCTCCTTGGTTAGTTTTTAACTACTGTTTCTTGTTTTGCCTTTTCATGCTTTGGAAAATAGTTTGAACTTTGCAGAGCCCCTCAAATATTAGAAGAACTCTATCATCTCTCCCCTAGTCCTTTTCACTAGACTAGCCATATCCAATTCCTGTAACTGTTTTTCATACATTTTAGCTTCCAGCCCGTTAATCATTTTTGTTGCTCTACTCTGCACTCTTTCCACAGTCTTTTAATATTCTGGTGACCAAAACTGGATGGCAAGCTGAAGGCAAGCTGTTGGCTCATATTTAAAAGATTGTCTACTAGGACTGCAAGATGCCTCTCACAGTTACTGGCAGTAGGCCAGGTTTAACCTAGTCTATACCTATACAGTTGGTTTTTCTTACCTAAGTGTAAAACTTTTTTCTCCCTTTAGGAATACTGATCTGTCATCTCCAGATTCCATGATAAAACTCTACTCTTGGATCTACATTTCTATGGCTAAATATTGTCTTCTTGGTAAATAAATACCTGTGGGATTTTATAGGTGCCCAACATGTTTGAAATGAGGATGGAGATGTCAGCGTTGGCCCCTTCAAGAACAGCGAGGGTGCTTTTCTGCGTTCCACATCTGTAGTTGGGAACATTGGCCTCTCCATCTGAAAGCAGATCCAGAAGAGCATCCAAAGTAATTTGCTCACTAAAATAGTATTCATAGATATTGTAACCCAGAGTGAGGTTATATAAGAGATTCCTAGAATCCTGGTAGAAGTGGTGGACAGCATAAAGGAAGGAGAGCATTTTCCAGTATTTTGTGTATTGTCCCCTGCATGTATAAATATATTAGAAAATGAATCAAAAGAACATTTTACTGAAATACTATTCAATATTCAACTTCACCTGGTATCAAGAGTTCTTATGTGGGAGTTAAAACATTCCTAAAAATATTAATATAGAAAACTAGTCAAATTAATAAATTTTAGTACTAAAAGTTTTTAAATCCTATTTCAAAGGTACTATCTCAGTTTATAACATGAACAGAAAGTCAATTTTATGAACGGGTTGATGATATTTTGTAGCATTTTAGAATGGATTGTTTAATCTCTCCTAATAAGGGTGCTTGATACCTCACATATTTAAAGGCAATCCTTAACATACTGAATTCCTGTTATGTCTAAACAAATCTAATTATTAGTGGATTTTGCTTATTCTGATTTTATAAATATCTTTGAAGTTGGACCAAGAATTCAATCTAGTTTAATAGATATTCTCTTTTCCCCAGATTTTAATATTTAGAAATTTTATCTATTCTTTAATATTAAGTATAGAATGATAAAACTTGAAAGGGTCATTTAGGAGATCAATTCTACAGTCTAATTTCCTAAATGTAAACATAAACCAAGCACATCATTGTGATCATCAGGATCCTTGCATTAGATCAATATTTTAGAATATTTTCATTTTTATTGAACTTGGGAGCATTAAATCTTTGGCATAAATTCATCAATAGGAATCATAAACATTTGCAAAATCCGTGAATAAGTACATTCTTAACTGTGACTCTTTCATCTCAATATCTTTGGAGATTCTCAGTCATCCAGGTCACAGTTGTCCCAAAGGTGCTTTCCAAAAGGCAACTGGACTTCTTTTGTTTTTTCCTTGAAAACGTTTTGCTTTCCATCCAACAAGGATCTTCACTTGCTTCTTCAGTGACATGATAGCACTGTTCCCATATCTCATGGGTTGCCACAAAAAAAGGTCTCAACCTATTCTCCAAAGCAGCTGAAAGCAAGACAAGGAACAATTGATAGAAACTAATCAATGGAGAGAAGCTACCTAGAACTAAGGAGAAATTTCCTGACAGTTAGAAAATTAATTAGTGGAATGACTTGCCTCCAAACGTTATGCATGCTCCAATACAGGAAGTTTTTAAGAAGAGTTGGACAACTGTTTGTCTGAAATGGTATAGGGTTTTCTGCCTGAGCAGGGGGTTGAACTAGAAGACCTCCAAGATCCATTCCAACTCTGATATTCTATTCTATTCTATTCTATTCTATTCTATTCTATTCTATTCTATTCTATTCTATTCTATTCTATTCTATTCTATTCCCACCTCTGCTCCTTTGTACATAGAGTCCATCAATATTGCTGTGTGGATGAAGGGTATAAATCATTGTCATTATTGTTTGGTATTGCCTGAATAGGCGGATGGACTAGAAGATCTCCAAGGTCACTTCCAACTCTGATATTCTGTTATTCTGTTGCCTTTTGAAAAGCACCTTTGGGGCTTTCATCTCAATAGTTAATCTTAGTGTAGAAAAGAAATTTTTGAATTTCTCCACTTCAGGGAGAAAATAGAGTACTTCTAAGAATTTGCAACCATGTCATTTTTCAGAAGTCAATATCAGTTTGAGGACGGCTTTCTTCTTTCCTTCAAGGGCCAGAGAGGAGTACAGAAGGACCACCCCATACTCCATACACATAATGTAGCTCTGCTTAAAGGAAGTGAAGAAAGGGAATGTTTGTTCTGCACGTTGAAAGGATAGCAAAGATCTCTACTTTGACCATCTTATTTGATAGGTGCTGAGGAACCTCATCAGCTGCAGGACATAAAATAGATCCCCAAATAAATTAGAACAGAAAGAGAGCAAAAGTAGCAGATCAAGCAGACAATATGTGGTTAATTTCAAAGGGCTGGAACTGACTTACAAGAATAATTGAATGGAAGGAGTTTTGTTGAAGCTAAATGGTAGAAACCTAGCCTGGGTTGCAGAGATTATCCCACTAATGAGAAAATCTCCTGGCTTGTAATAATTCTGCGAATAAACCTCTTCTTGCTCCAGAGTCAAGAGGCATTTTGCTTTGCGCTGCTGAGAAGCTCCCTGAGGCCACAAAAGCAGCACAAGGAGAAGTAGAAGCAACATGACTTCCTGGCTTGATTCACTGTGGTGCATTGCAAACTTCTTCTCAAGGACAGAGAAGAGCAGCTAGAAGAAATAAAAAGCTCTCTTCCAAAATACAATCTTCACTGACCTTCCTAATTCAGGAGCCAGACAAGCTTCACATCTGAAAGGGAGGGGAGTAAACACAGCCCCTGCCTGCCTTAAAAATCTTCTCATGCTCTCTTTCTACTGAGAAGATATAATGCAGGATTACTCTGGTGTCTGGCTTTGACATCAAAACATGTTTTTGATGTGCTTGTTGACCAATCTGCTCAATAATTCTAGAAAGGTCTCTTGAGACTTAATAGAAGGACAACAAATAAATCTCAATGATCAGGATAATTGTGAGGAATGGAAAATCCCCTCTAGAAACTTTGAATTATTCAGCAGGCAAGTACCCAAAGGGAGAACTCACAGAGGTACTGTGAAATTTGGAAAATGGGTACTGAGGGACACTGGAGAATTTGGCCCCAAACTTTTAGCATGGCCATAAATATGAATAATTTCACAACAAAGTAAATTTATATTCCATCTATGTTCTTCTGTACAGCAGTATGCAATTGAAAAAGAAAGATTCAATCAAACCCAAAATTTCTGTTGCTAAGTGAGGCATTTGTTAAGTGAGTTTTGCCTCATTTTATGACTTTGCTTGTCAGAAGGATGCAAAAATGTACCACATGACCTCAGGACTCTGCAACCATCATAAATATCAGTCAGTTGCCAAGCATTTGAATTTTGATCACATGGTCATGGGGATCCTGCAACGGTCATAAGTGTGAAAAGTGGCATGTTATTTTTTTAGTGTTGTTGTAACTTCAAATGCTCACTAAGTGAACTGTTGTAAATTTAGGATTACCTGAACCAATTGTGTTGAATACTCACAAACTGGGGATCATTAAACACATCTCCTGTTGATTTTATTGTTTTTTTTCCCTTTTAAAATTAAGCAAAACTCAAGAGAAATTTGGGTTGCTTTGCATGAGATGTCTCATAGTTGGCCTCGGTTAATCCAAGGGCAATTTGGCTCCTTCTTTAAAAAAGCAACAATAAATAGCCTGTTTCTTGGCTTGAGAAAATCACTGCTCTTTATGAAATTAGAAGAAACCTTGATTGTATATTTCTTCAGTTAATTAGGCTTTTATTAAAGATAGTGCCTAAAGTGACAATTCTGAATGATGGGTGACACCTAAATTAAAGACATATATTTACTGAGATGTAGAGAGACACAGTAATTCTAAATATTCAGCTGGAAAAATACATGGAGAAACACATTATTTATTTACCTTTAGTCAAATAAGGTTATGTTTCACTTGGATTTATCAAATGACATTGTTAGGAAGTAATTCATAACAATTACTGCTTTATTTAAACATCAAATGTTCTTTTGTATTCAGATCTGGCTTTAGAATGATAATGTAGCACTTGGGGATGAAGATGCAGCCCAGTAGACCAGCACTGGAGGCCAAGATAGAGAAGACTTGCACAGCCACCATGTACTTCCCTTTGGTACTCAGGTAGGTGGGTACAAAGGAGACCCAGACGCTGCAGAAGACCAGCATGCTGAAGGTGATCAACTTGGCTTCGTTGAAGGTTCCAGGCAGATTCCTGGCCAAGAAAGCTACCATGAAACAGATGGCAGCCAGGAAGCCCATGTAGCCGAGAGCACAATAAAACATGGCAATAGATCCTTCATTGCATTGCAGGATGATCTCTCCAGGTTGAGAGTACAAGTCAAAGTCAGGAAATGGGGGAGAAAATCCCAGCCACATGGAGCAGATGATAATTTGGATAGCAGAACAAGAAAGGATGATGGAGGTAGCCAAGCTCTTCCCCAGCCATTTCTGAAGTTTATTCCCTGGTTTTGTGGCCAAGAAAACCAGCACCACCGTGATCGTTTTTGCCAAGACAGAAGAAATGGCAACTGAGAAGATGATGCTGAAGGTTATCTGTTGGAGAAGGCAGGTGACTCTCCTTGGCTTGCCAATGAAGAGGAAAGAAGTGAAGAAGGAAAACAGGAGGGAGACCAGGAGGATGTAGGAAAGGTCTCTGTTATTGGCTTTGATGATTGGAGTGTCTAGGAATTTAATGAAGATTCCCAAGACAAAGGCTGTTGTCAAAGACAGGAACATGGTAATGGAAATTAGGATGACCCCTAAATAGTCTTTATAATTAAGGAAGGTTTTAACCTTAGGAATACAGTGATCTTGATTGATATTTGGATGCTGATCTTCTGGACAAGGGGCGCATTTTTCTGAATCTGAAAAAGAGGAAGAGTATTGTCCATCTTAAAGCTGGTTCTTTCACCTTTTATTGAAGCTATGACTTGCATAAAATTAGTAAGAAATGAATGTTGAAAGATAAACATAAGAATGAAGATGCAGAATGCTGAAATAGATAATGTATTTCCTATGCAGCAAACTGCAGGGTGCACAACCCAAATGGAAGATCAGAATGCTAAGGTCAGATATAAATGAGCAAAACATACCCAATAAAGAAAAATCACCTAGAACAGTGGTGGCGAACTTATGGCACGGGTGCCAGAGGCGGCACTCAGAGCCCTCTCTGTGGGCACACGCACCGTCGCCCCAGTCTAGGCCTTCAGCTGGGTTTTATAAAACCTTTTCGCTTTAGGCCTCCACTGCCGTGTGCAAAAAAAAAGAAGAGTATTGTCCATCTTAAAGCTGGTTCTTTCACCTTTTATTGAAGCTATGATTTGCATAAAACTAGTAAGGGATGAATGTTGAGAGATAAACGTAAGAATGAAGATACAGAATGCTGAAATAGATAATGTATTTCCTATACAGCAAACTCTGCAGATCAGCCTGTTTGTGGAGATTCTCAGTCATCCAGGTCATAGTTATCCAAAAGATGCTTGTTTACAAGGCAACTGGACATTTCACTTCTCACCCAAGAAGCTTCTTCAGCTCTGACTGGATGGTGGGGAATGGAAGGATTTATATTCCTTGTAAACAGCTGGTCATTTGCATTACTCAGGCGATCATGACGACACCGATAAACCTCCAGGTGGCCTCAACAACTCTCTAAAAGAATGCAAATGACCAGCTGTCTGCAAGGAGTATAAGTCCTTCCATTCCCCACCATCCAGTCAGAGCTGAAGAAGCTTCTTGGATTAGAAGCAAAACATCTTCAAAGAAAAACAAGAAAGTCCAGTTGCCTTGTGAAAAAGCACCTTTGAGATAAATCGGTACACTAAAATCAAATATATGCAAAGTAGAACAGATAAAAGAAAAGAAACTCAAAAATAAGAAGATTAAAAAAAACCAGTCAAGAAAAATCATCTAGAAGCAAGGAAAATCAAGGAAGCACTGGAAATAATAAAGCTGCACATAACAGCTGTAACCAAGAAAATTAGCAGATATGAAACTTGAATTGCACACTAAAATCTCCAATTTCAGGTACCGGTTTCTACCAATCCATCAATGGAGAGACTGCAGTGAACCTGTCAACACCTGATGAAGAAGAAACAGTGCAATTCTATGCACACTATGGGACAACCCAAAGAAATACAACACAGCTTGGTTAAAGTAAGAGGATAGGAATAAAGTGGGCAAGAAGGAAGTAGAGGATGAGAAAGTGAATAAGAATTTTTAAAAAGCTGAAATGAGAGAACTTGTAATAACAGCATAAATAGTGAAGAAAAGGACAAAGAAGTTCATTAACCTTTCAGCACTGGGTGAAATGAGCTGTAAGGTTTTTGATTGAAACATCTGACTGTTCTGCATTCACTTGCTGTCCTTGCAGTTTAACAACATCTGGAAAAACCTATCTGATAATGAAAGATCCAGAAAAGGGGCAGCACAGGGCAATACAATATTAGTCACGATGTCAGCAGATGGTCCAATAAAGAAATGTACAAAAGAGATGGTTTGCATCCATCAAAGAAAGGGACTGAGTTACTTGGCTATAAATTCACAGATTTTCTGGAGGAATATTTAAACTAAACAGCGGGGACAGTGAGCTAACTAATACAGAACATTCCTGTCCCCGGCAATCTAAAAATTATAGGGCT
>NW_015387734.1:131180-150766 GCF_001527695.2 Protobothrops mucrosquamatus | reverse complement strand
GGTTGCTGGAATTGGGTATGTCTAGTTTAATGAAGAGAAGGACGAGGGGGGACATGATAGCAGTGTTCCAATATCTCAGGGGCTGCCACAAAAAAGAGGGAGTCAAGCTATTCTCCAAAGCGCCTGAAGGCAGGACGAGAAGCAACGGGTGGAAACTGATCAAGGAGAGAAGCAACTTAGAATTAAGGAGAAACTTCCTGACAGTTAGAACAATTAACCAATGGAACAACCTACCTCCAGAAGTGGTGGATGCTCCAACACTGGAAGTTTTTAAGAAGAGACTGGACAGCCGTTTGTCTGAAATGGTGTAGGGTTCCTGCCTGGGCAGGGGGTTGGACTCGATGACCTCCAAGGTCCCTTCCAACTTTATTATTATTATTATTATAAGCCAATTATCTGCTTTTTACAAGTTTCAAATTGGTAACTGATGTGGTAGCTGATAAAGTGAAACAAAGTAAAACAAGAAAGTCCAGTTGCCTCGTGAAAAAGCATCTTTGGGATAACGAGAGAAAGAGAAAGATGGATCAAGAAAGGATTCTTTCCAGGAGACCCACTATGACAGAATAGAATAGAATAGAATAGAATAGAATAGAATAGAATAGAATAGAATAGAATAGAATAGAATAGAATAGAATAGAATAGGAAGGGACCTTGGAAGTCTTCTAGTCCAGCCCCCTGCTCAAGCAGGAGAACCCATACCATCTCAGACCAGCGACTATCTAGCCTCTTTTTAAAAATCTACAGTGATGGAGCACCCACAATGTCTGGGGGCAAGCTATTCCACTGGTTAATTGTCCTCCCTGTCAGGAAGTTTCTCCTTAATTTCAGTTTGCTTCTATCTTTGATCAGTTTCCAACCATTGTTTCTTGTCCTGCCCTCTGGTGCTTTGGTGAATAACGTGACCCCCTCTTCTTTGTGGCAGTCCTTCAAATACTGGACTACTGCTATCATGTCTCCCCTATTTCTTCTTTTCTTTAGACTAGCCAAACCCAAGTCCTGCAGCCGTTCTTCATATGTTTTAGTCTCCAGGCCTTTGATCATCTTAGTTGCTCTTCTCTGAATTTTTTCCAAACTCTCAACATCTTTTTTGTGATATGTGACCAAAATTGGCTGCAGTATTCCAGGTGTGGTCTTACTAGGGTATTATAAAGTGGTAGTAATATCTCACCTGATCTTGATTTTATGCCTCTGTTTATACAACCCAGGATTGAATTTGTTTTTTTGGCTGCTGCTGCACACTGCTGGCTCATGGTTAAGTGATTGTCCACTAGGACTCCAAGGTCCCTCTTACGGTTACTCTTTTTAAGCCAGGTCTTGCCCAATCTGTACTTGTACCTGTGTTTTTTCCTGCCTAAATGTAAAACTTTGCTTTTCTCCACATTGAAACTCACTTTGTTGGATAGGGCCCATTGTTCAAATTTGTCAAGATCTTTTTGGATCCGGAGTTTGTCTTCTGGGTTTTGGCTACTCATGCCCATTTGGTGTCATCTGCAAATTTGATGAGTTGTCCTTCAATTCCCTAATCTAAGTCATTGATAAAGATATTGAAGAGTACTGGGCCTAAGATGGAATCTTGTGGTACTCCACTGCTTACTTCTCTCCATGTGGATGTAGTGCCATTGATGACTACTCACTGAGTACAGTTTACCAGCCAGCTACAGATCCATCTGGTGGTGATGTTGTCTATTCCTCCTTTTTCTAGCTTACTTAGGAGTAGGTTGTGGTCTACTTTATCAAATGCCTTACTGAAGTCTAAGTATACTATGTCCACAGTATTTTGCTGGTCTATTAGTTTAGTCACATAATAATAATAATAATAATAATAATAATAATAATAATAATAATAATAATAATAATAATAATAATAATAATAATAATAATAATAATAATAATAACAATAACAATAATAATAATAATAATAATAATAATAATAATAATAATAATAATAAAGTTGGAAGGGACCTCGGAGGTCATCTAGTCCAACCTCCTGCTCAGGCAGAAAACCCTATACCATTTTGGACAAATGGCTGTCCAGTTTCTTCTTAAAAACTTCCAGTGTTGGTGCATTCACAGCTTCTGGAGGCAGGTTGTTCCACTGGTTAATTGTTCTAACTGTCAAGAAGTTTCTCCTTAGTTCTAGGTTGCTTCTCTCTTTGGTTAGTTTCCACCCGTTGCTTCTTGTCCTGCCTTCAGGCGCTTTGGAGAATAGCCTGACTCCCTCTTCTTTGTGGCAGCCCTTAAGATATTGGAACACTGCTATCATGTCCCCCCTTGTCCTTCTCTTTGTTAAACTAGACATACCCAATTCCAGCAACCGTTCCTTATATGTTTTACCCTCCAGTCCCCTAATCATCTTTGTTGCTCTTCTCTGTACTCTTTCTAGAGTCTCACCATCTTTTTTACATCGTGGTGACCAAAACTGGATGCAGTATTGACGTTAAACTGATTGGTATTACTGTTTGTCATTGCATTGATTCCTCTGCCAACAATAGTGAACAGGTCAGGCCATGGATATCAAACATCAGAAATATCTGCCAGGCTATCTCTCGTCTTTTACATGGACAATCTGAAGCTGTATGGAAAAACAGCATCTGGAGCAGAATTGCTGCTCAAAAATGTGCCGTCCTCACCATCAACAGGGGAAAAATAGTGAAACCTGAAGGAATCAAGATGCCCCACGAAAATAACATCAAGAGTCTGGATGAAGTCAATCACTACAAATGCCTGGGTATCCTTCAAGCTGAGAACATCAAGCACACTGAAGTCAAGAAAAAGGTTAGAAATGAATACACCAAGACAGTGAAGAAGATCTTAAAGTCCAAACTCAGTGGAGGAAATATCATCAAGACAATTAATGCCTGGGCTATTTCAGTTATTAGATGCATAGCTGTAATAGTGGACTGGACTCAAGCAGAAGTAAAAGCTCTGGATAGGAAGAGTGAAAAATAATGACAATGAATTATGCCCTTTATTCACACAGAAATATTGATGGACTCTACATACAAAGGAGCATAGGTGGGCATGGAATGTTTAGGAATAGAACAGAACAGAACAGAACAGAATAGAATAGAATAGAATAGATCTTTAAAATTATATTAAACAACATCTGCCTATCTGAAGTCTCCCCCTATGTCACCCACCTTCCTGGGTGGAGATGGTTCCTTCTGCACAAGGAATACAGTCATAGCAGCAGATGGGCTTTCCTTCCTGAGCCACCTTCCTGAATCCGGGACGACAACTTTCCACACATCTGGAAGGAGGCAGAGGCTGAGGAGGGAAAGGAAGAACATTCAGAATATAAACTCGTTTTGAGAAAAAATAGGAAAGGATGGACCACCTCATCCAAATGAATAAGCTGCAGGCTATTTGCCAGTTTATCATCTCATCTGATGACGAGAACAGACATAAGTTTGAAAGTTAGATTAGTTTAGATACCGACTTCTTCTAGAAAAGGACATTAAGCTGACACATTGAAGTCAAGAAACAGGTTAGAAGTGAATAGAGCGAAGAAGATCTTAGTCCAAACTCAGTGGAGGAAATATCATCAAGGCAATTAACACCTGAGCTAAGAAGTCTTCCGGTCTTGGGTCATAGCGATGCGCCTGAGGGATTGTGGGGCTCTGCACCCCACAACGGGTTTCATCCTGCTAGAGGACTCTAAATGGGTTGAAAGTCATCCCGGAGAGGCAACGAAGAAAGAGGCCCCTCCTGCTGATTGCGGAATGATGGCGGTCAATCCATTTGATCCGAGGGAAGCCCTCCAACCCCACAAGAGAAAGGCTAGCCACACCTCACTGACTAGCCCAGGCTACGGGCAGCTGAAGTCCAAAAGCACTAACCAGAACAACTGTGAACAGCGTGCTTGGAACTGGGTGAGAATAATCGATCTTATCTCTCCTATCTTGTAACTGATTTCCTGGAAAAGATCCCCAAGAAGCAAAAAATCCTCTGAAAGTGGGAAAGGAGGGGACTACACCCCCACCCTTCCATAGACGGAAGCGGCGAATTAATGTTTATGGGGGACAGAAATATATTGAAATGAGGTTAATAACACTATAGTCTGGATAAATCTGAAAATTATGAAAACTGTTAACTACTGACATCTAGTGGAGGATTAGAGCATAAAACTACAGCTGCATTGACTCAAAAATTGGCAAGATGCTCAGAAATAGAGAAAAACTTATTCCTTTGAACCTCAGAGACTTTTAGCCAAATAAAGAACAGCTGGGAACAGAAGAAAGATACACTGGACTGTCTAGTACAAAGTGAGAATCACATTTGTTTTAAAAAATTGTTGATCTTCTGGGATTATAAATATTTACTGAGCTGTAATTTCTAAGCTCAAGAATTGTTTGCAGAGAAAGAAAAACCTTGACTTTTGGCTAATCTTCTAGGGGGGAATTTACTGGAAAGCTCTTAGGTGGGTAAACATTCTGGATTACAACTTTGGCTGGTTGATAATTGTAAGACCCCTGAACAGAAGAACTGTTATAAAACATTCCTTTCTTTTTTTTTTTTTCCAAATTTTTTTTTATTATTTTCATCATAAAACAAACAATCATACAAGTAAACAATAAAACTAGTAAAATCCCCCCACCCCACCCCCTGGACTTCCCAAATCTAATCCCAGGATAATATTCATATATAAGTAAACAAATACTAATATCTCTAACTCCACGAGGTATCTTAATCTATATAAAAAAAATAAAAAAAATAAGCAAAGTAAGAAAAGTCTAATAACCTAAATTATATTCTACCAATCTATGCTTCTTTTGAATATAAACAATCCATCTTCTCCATATTGATAAAAATTGTTCATTCGAATAGTTCTTCAAGTAAGCCGAAATCTTTGCCATTTCAGCAAGATTCGACACTTTCAATCTCCAGTCTTCCATTGTAGGCAGAATTGGACTCTTCCAGTTTTGGGCTATCAACAAACGGGCAGCAGATAAACAGTAAAACATCAAATTTATTTCTTTTGCATCTAAATCTTGAGCAATACCTAAAAGAAACAACTGTGGGAGAAAAATAATCCTTTTCTTAAAAATTTGCTGTAAGTTCCACCACAATTGTATCCAAAAGGCCTTAATAACCTTACAAGTCCACCACATATGAAAAAAAGTTGCATCTGGATGTCCACACCTCCAACACTTGGATTCATAATTCACATAAATACGAGACATAGTTGAAGGATCCAGGTGCCATCTATAAAACATTTTATAAAAATTCTCACGTAGATTTTGAGCTTGTGTGAACTTCACATTTCTCACCCAGATTAACTCCCAAGTGTCCATAGGTATTGTTTCTCCTATATTTTGAGCCCTAAAACATTCCTTTCATTGGTGCTTTAATAATTGGAAACACATTGGATTAAAAAAACCACATATAAAGATAAGAACTATATAAGATTTGGACAAGACTAATCATAGAGACTATGATACCAGTAAAAGACTATCTGGAGGGGGGAGAGAAAATGGATGTTGCATACCTATCTAAAAGTGACAGGAAACCACACCTAATATTCTCTTCTGAAGGCCCCAACCTGCAACATCAGAGATCTATAGGAACAACACTACAAGACAAAATATATACTTTCCAGGAGGAAATGTATGCAATGCTGCGACAGATTCAAATGACAATTGTTTCAAACCATGATAACATTAAAAACAACTTCGATGATATAAATGAGCACATCTTCAACCTAAATTTACAATTAAAAAACCTCTCAGAAAATGACAATAAAGAATAAACAAACAAATCAGATAATAGAACATAAACCAGAGGAAAGTGACCCAAATAGGGAAGCTACAAATGAAGAGAACTAAGCTTAATACAAACTAAAGGAAATCTGCAAGATTTTGCCACAACAATGAAAATGGAAAAGATAATTTATCTTTCAGGACTTCAAAACAAACTTGATAAGAAAGACAATCTAACAAAATGGATTACAGAGTTGCCAGGAGAATCATTAGAGTTTGGGAGACAAAAAATGTATATCCTACTTAACTTGTCTTTCCCATTCCCAACAACACTCACAAAAATACAGGAAGAACCCCCTGGCAAGCAGAACATATTGACTCGGAAAACTACCTGGCAAAAGAAGAAGGCTAGAGCTATATTTAAGAGATTTGATTCGATTTACCAGATGGAGTACTATATGATTAAACATAAAGAAAAGAAGAAACAGGGGAGACACGATAGCAGTATTCCAGTATTTGAGGGGCTGCCACAAAGAAGAGGGGGTCACGTTATTCACCAAAGCACCAGGGGGCAGGACAAGAAACAATGGTTGGAAACTGAACAAAGAGAGAAGCAACCTGGAATTAAGGAGAAACTTCCTGACAGGGAGGACAATTAACCAGTGGAACAGCTTGCTTCCAGAAATTGTGGAGGCTCCATCACTGGAGATTTTTAAGAAAGGCTAGACAGTCACTTGTCTGAGATGGCATAGGTTCTCCTGCTTAAGCAGGGGGCTGGACTCGAAGACCTCCAAGATCCCTTCCAGCTCTATTCTATATATATATATATATATACTTGTTTGAATATGGTTAAAAGAATAGATAAATTTTGGATATAAAGGGATCCTACAGTAAAAGGGATAAGATATATAACTAGTATAGTACTTTTAAAAAGATATGAAATGTAAAAATATTGGGATGGTATATGTAAATGAAAAGTTTGGATATTTAAAGGTAATTAATTTTGAGAAAATTATGACCGATAAGAATGTTTGAATATTGAAGGGAAAACAAGCTTAAATAAGAATCTTGAAAACAGGACACACAGTGACTTAATAAGATGACTTTTACAAATACAATTGAAATATAAGCGGATCATAAAAGATGTTATATGTTGATGTTATTGTTATTTGTACGAATACAAGAAAAATGTTTACTGTATATTCAACCTTGTATGTATCAAAAGTATTAAGAATTATATTAGCTTAATGTTGACAAAGGAGAATACTACTAGAAGAAGAGAAGATCAAGGAAATATATCATTAATTAATATATTGATTATGGAATTATAGAAATTAATTATTATTGATTGTTTTAAATATACTTTAGTGCGTTTACTATGCACTAAAGACTGCTATTGTAAAAAATCAATAAAATATATTTTAAAAAATGAGCTAAGAAAAATACAACATTTCTGATGTGAAATTGGGAGTCCTTCAAAGCCACTATTACTCCATTGTGAGAATTACAGAAAGAGTGAAATAAAGAGGTTTCCTCACCTTGTTCAGCTTTTCCACCTGTGCAATATTGTTCTCATAAATCACCAGTTTGGAATCCTGGATTCCCTGTCTTTCTAGATGCCCAGATTTCATTCTGGTGACAGACTTGTTGGCATAAACCATCCAGTTCACAATGTCCAAGTCAACAGCCAGGTCTCCATTCTCATCAAAATATACCCCATCAATGGAATGATTATACAACTGGGGGTTTTGAAGGAAAGCATGAAACTGGAAAGGAAGAGAAAAGGAGAATATTTGGAAAAGAAACCAGATGTTCTATGATAAACCCCCCTGGTTTACCCTGAGGGCGAACTGAATAGTTCTCTACAGAAAGCCCAAGTTCTAGATTTATTTACTCCTTCGGGGCAGAAACTGTACATAGTTGAACCATAACAGCTACTAACTTATTGCTTAAATACTGTACATACAGAGTAAACTGTGCAAGTGGGACTTTCAACATCCATGTAGCATTTGTGTTTCCACTCTTTTGTTCAGGCATCATCATCATCATCATCATCATCATCATCATCATCATCATCATCATCATCATCATCATCATCATCATCATCTATATAAATAAAAATGTAAATGTTCGTTTGTTCAAATTCTTAAATCTCTGAAAGTTCTTCACCAATTGCTTTGAAATTTTGACACAACGTTGCATTCGAATACACGCGTGTTTGTATATACCTACTATTATATTATATAGATGTCACACCTGTGACAGGTAAAAACATGCTTTTTTTGAAAAACAGCGCCATCTGTTGGACGTAAATTTAACCAGACTGAGCCACAGCAACGCGTGGCCGGGTACAGCTAGTAATAATAATAATAATAATAAAGTTGGAAGGGACCTTGGAGGTCATCTGGTCCAACCCCCTGCTCAGGCAGGAAACCCTATACCATTTCAGACAAATGGCCATCCAGTCTCTTCTTAAAAACTTCCAGTGTTGGAGCATTCACCGCTTCTGGCTATGAAGAAAGGCTATGAAGAAAGACAGCAGCTCATCCTGGTCACCCAGCCCAGCCATTTCTTCTCTTTTCTTTCTGATCTTAGTCTTAATCTTGACTCCCTCTTTTTTCCCTGTTTTTTCCAGACCGGAATCTAAGGACTAGCAATTTTCTGGCCTTAGGGCTGAAATATTCTATCAGCAAAGAAAGCATTGCCCCCTTCTTGTATTATCTTCTCTCCATTAGTGGTGAAGCCTTAAGTAGACCCAGTCATGATTGTCCCAAATGTGCTTTTCAAAAGGCAACTGGATTTCCTTGGTGTTTTCCTTGAAAATGTTTTGCTTCTCATCCAAGAAGCTTCTTCAGTTCTTCAGTGCCCCTTGCAAAGCATCTTTGGGACAAAGATTGGATTGTAAGGTGACTGGCCCTTGGCCAAGCTTGAGAAATCATAAAAATATAATCATGAAAACTCAGAGGCTTCTTAAAGGTACAGCACTTTATTTTTGATCAAAATAAGTCCTGGGTGGGAACACAATCTGAACACTGGCAACAGATGCATTCAGAAGTGCCACCCCGTAGAAAGTTAGTAACATTGCTTTATAAACTTTGTTAGCCAATGAAAATCAGACAACAGAGTTATTATAATATAAGGAAGACATCAATCATTCCTGTACACTCCCTTATTCCCTCCTTCAGTACACCACATCCGTGTGCATGTTTCCCACACTTGCATGAAATTTGTCCCTGATGCAAACACTGATTAGAGAAGTGAGATAGCTATAGATAGGCAAGGCTACACAATTTGTTTCTTTTTCTAATTCCCATTACAGAACCCCTACAGGATGATCCAGAGGCATGGTACTCAGTGTCTTTTTTTTAAATAAATATTTTATTGGCTTTTAACTATAACAATCTCCAGTGCCTGGTGTACAGTGTGTTGTTTTGGTTTATATTTTAAGAAGAAAAAAGGACAATAATAATTAATTAACAATCAATAATGATTAAATTTGATAATTCCATAATTAATATATTAATTAATGATATCTTTCTTTGATCTTCCCTTCTCCCATTTATATTCTCCTTCAACCTTAACCAAAATATAATTCTTAATATTTTCAATATATAAATGATTAGATATAGGCATTTTTTATATTTATAGAAATAATAATAATCTCTATGTATAACATTTTTTCAGCTTATATTATTCTTATAGCCATCATCTCATTAGTTCAGCATGCATCCTATTTTCATAATTTTTGTTTATGCTTAATTTCCCTTATATTCAATCAAATTCTTATCAGTCATGATTTCTTCATATGTTAGTCATCTAACTCAGGGCTTTTCAACCAGTGGTATGGGTACCACCTGTGGTACATTGGCACCTGGCAGGTGGTACGCGACCATCCTAGAAAAGTAGCGGGGGAGGGGAATGAGCTGAACCGGTGGCAGCACCGCACAAGCCTGAGCGAGAGATGGCTGGAGCTGCAGGGCTGTCAGGGCTGAGCGGAAGCGCCAGGATCAGTGCCGCTTTCTAGTTGATCGGTGCTTCTTCAGGGCTGTCAGGGCTCAGTGGAAGCATCAGGATCAGCGCCAGGCTCCAGGTGGAGCTTGGCGCTGATCCTGGTGCTTCTGCTGAACCCTGAAGAAGCACCAATCATGCTGGAAAGCAGCACTGATCCTGGTGCTTCTGCTGAGTCCAGAAGAAGCGCCGATCAGCTGGAATGTTGCAGCATCTCCAGGGTCTTGTGATTTACATTCAGATGCTTGGCAACTGATTAATATTTATGACGGTCACAGTGTCCCAGGGTCATGTGAAGTGACCAAAACCTGCTGCAACCACCCAGCAGACGGAGGGAATAAAAACCAAACACCCCACCCCACCCCCGCTGCCAATCCTCAACAGAAAAGCTCACAACAATGAAAACCTTGGACAGGAGGAAGAGCGCCGCCGGGCAGGCAGGTGTCTTGCTCGGCTGTGGCTTGGGGGCACTTTTTTCAGTGCCATTGTATCTTCGAACAGTCACTAAGTGAACTGTTGTAAGTCTAGGACTACCTGTACTTTATCACTTTTTTCCTTTTTTTTTTTTGGTCATCAGGTTTTTGACACCTTGCTAGGCGACTGGTGGTACTCGGATATTGCCATATCCTAAAAGTGGTACAATGGGTGAAAAGGTTGAAAAGCCCTGATCTAACTGTCCAAATTTTCCCATTTAAGTACATCATCCCAATATTGTATGTCTTGTATTATTAAAATACTATACTTTTTATCTATCTTGTAGTATCTAAATATAACATCCTTTAATCAGTTTATATTTCACTTATATTAATAAAAGTTACATCAACCTGCTATTTTTACATTTCATATATTATAGAACATACTATATTACTTAAATCTCTTATGCTTCTTGTTATATGTCCCCTTTATGTTCCAGATTTTCTATTCTTTTAGCCATATTCAAACAAATGTTTATTCACATAATACTCCATCTGGTAGGGCAAGTCAAATCTCTTGTATCTGCCTCTGATCTTCTTCTTTTGCTGAGTAGTTTTCCAAGTTGATGTAATCCGCTTACCCAGCGGTTCCTGTATTTTTTGCAAATGTTGTTGGGAATACAGTGTCTTAATGATGCTGGAAATGATCTCAGCTCCAACAGTTCAAGCCCAGGCACTGTGTGTTAGGATCAGCTCCCATTGCTTGCCTCAGCTTCTGCCCACCTTGCTGTTCAAAAGGATGTCCTATGCAAGTAGGTGAATAGGTACCACTTCAGTGGGGAGACAAGCTGGTGCTCTGTGCAGGCAGTCAGATTCCTGATGGCTCTGAACCTTCCTGGTTGTGGTGTCCACTTGCAAGAAAGGGAGGAGGCCTTAGGTGATGCTGCAGGAAGAGCTGCTTCTCTTTCTCTCTGGTGTGAAGGTTGGGAAGCATGCAAGCATTTCTTATAACAGGGCTGGTACCTTGGCAAGCCAAACTACAATAGCATTGTGGTCTCCTGGCTACTGTAACGCCACCATATGATGATGATGATCAGTGCTTTTTTTGTAAAAACAAAAGGTGCCGGAACTCACACATGTCATACAACCTGCCTTGCTACCCTACAAGGTTCCATCCAAAAAAGGTGCCGGAACTCCGTTCTGGGCGTTCTATGACAAAAAAAGCCCTGATGATGATGATAATAATAATAATAATTGTTCTGATGCCTGAATTAAGATGCTTTGTAATTCAAGCACAGACAGATGACTCAATAAAGATGATTGTAAAACACATTTATTCAGGGATACTGCTGAACTCATGTTTCTGTAGTTTCTTTTGGATATTGCATATCTGTTCATCTTTATAGGTAAAAAATCAATAATTCCTTCACATCACATCTAGAGTGGATTAGAACCGTATGTAGGACCATGTGTGTCCTCCGGTGGTCCCATGTTTATCTCAGACAAAGGCATTCCAGCCTGGCACGTAGCCAGGCTATCCTGTGATGAACTTAGTAGCCCCTCCTACTGATCTGTTAACATAAGCTTCACTGAACAGCTAAACTACATTACCCATAAGCCATCTCTTAAGGAGACAGCGCTTAACCCAATAAATGCCAAACATTCTAACATACAGACCCATCTAACTGGCTGATCCAGAACAACAACAACAACAATAATAATAATAATAATAATTAATAATAATAAAAAACCAGGATGATTGAGAATCTCCATAGACATTGAATCAGTCCTGACTTTTCTCCTGCACTTTTCAGCCTTTGGTTTACTCCAGACAAAAAGAAAACATTTTTGGTAACCTGGATGCAGAACCCTTCCTTCTTACGGTTTGGAACTGAGTTGTACCTGCCAGGCCTTCAGCCTTTCAGCTCCCAGGTTCTCATCACTCTTTCTCATTGGCCCCTTGGATCTGGAGAAATAGGCTGAATGCATGGCCAGACCCACAGCCCAGATTATGTTGTAAGTGAAAGAACTGTCAAGAGACAGGATTTGTTGGATCTCTTCTTTGGGCAGAAGCTCCAGTTCTTCTCTTTCTCTGCACTGTCTCCAGACTTTCACAGACAAGACATCCTTGATGGAGGAACACATAAAGGATTTCTCTATAAAGTGTTTCATGGAGGAGTGAAATTGCTTAAAAGCATCAAAGGCCACCATTTTACTTGTCTGCACAAGAAAGGAAAAAAAGCCCCAAATGTTTTGGAAGGTAGAGATACTACTTTCCATGAAATCCCAAGTGAGATCCCAGTAGGCTGCTATGATCCAGAGTTTTCCCGTGGTGGGTTCCTTAAGATGTTTAAGCACTCCGTGAATAATGAATATTCCTATCTGGAATGAACTAATCTCTGCACCGTAGAGAAAGACATTCACTTGTCTCGACTTGGCAAATGGTTCCAACGTCATCACCAAGTTTGTGATTTTTACGGAAAACACTTGAGATAAAACTGGACAAATGCCCTTCTTGACCAGAATGGAAGTCATTGTCCTCATGAACCTCTCTCCCTGGTCAGTGTCTGGAGCCATCAGGCCAACCAAGGTCCATCTGAAATGGAGGAGCAGCTCGACCATTCCTGGATACTGGACTCCTTCAGCAGGAAGCATCGGGTAGAAGAATGGAAACTGAGTTTTGTCCCTCAGAATTGGGGAAACAAAACTGTAACTGATCTGAAAAATGAAGAGAAATTTATTTAGAATAGAAATAGAAATAATAGAACAGAACAGAACAGAATGGAAGTTGGAAGAGATCTTGGAGATCTTCTAGTCCAACCCCCTGCTCAGGTTGTCCAAGTTCTTAAAAACTTCCAATGTTGGAGCATTCACAATGTCTGGAGACAAGTTATTCCACTGATTAATTGTTCTAATTGTCAGGAAATTTCTCCTTAGTTCTAGGTTGCTTCTCTACTTGATTAGTTTCCATCCATTGCTTCTTGCCCTTCAGATGCTTTGGAGAATGGCTTGACTCCCTCTTATTTGTGACAACCCTTGAGATATTGGAACACTGTTATCATGTCATGCCTTGTCCTTCTCTTCATTAAACTAGACGTACATTATGTGACCCATTCAGTGACCAAATAATAATTCTCTCTCAACTGAACACTTCTGAAATATAGATCTTTTGGTGTTGACTTTACTTCTCTGCTCAGTTATTGCTTTTCTTTCCACTTGCTCTCTAAGTGCAGCATTTTGCTGTTCCAAAGTGTCAGAAGAGTCCTCATATTTGGATTGGGATCATAACAGAGCATAGAATAATAGAGTTAAAAGGGATCTTGGCGGTCTTTTAGCCCAACTCCCTGCTTGAGCAGCAGACCCTATATCATTTCAGATAAATGATTGTCCAGTCTCTTTTTGAAAGTCTCAATGATGGCGCACCCACAACTTCTGAATGCAAATTATTCCATTGGTTAATTGCTCTCATCATTAGGAATTTCTTCTTAATTCTAGGTTGCTTCTCTCCTTGGTTAGTTTTTAACTACTGTTTCTTGTTTTGCCTTTTTATGCTTTGGAAAATAGTTTGAACTTTGCAGAGCCCCTCAAATATTAGAAGAGCTCTATCATGTCTCCCCTAGTCCTTTTCACTTGACTAGCCGTATCCAATTCCTGTAACTGTTTTTCATACATTTTAGCTTCCAGCCCCTTAATCATTTTTGTTGCTCTACTCTGCACTCTTTCCACAGTCTCAGCTTCTTTTTAATATTCTGGTGACCAAAACTGGATGCAGTATTCCACGTGTGGCTGTATTAAGGCTTTTTAAATAGTTACTAATACTTCATTTGATTCTATCCCTCTATTAATGTAGCCTAGGATTGCATTGGCCTTTTTGGCTGCTGCCACATGCTGTTAGAATAGAATAGAACTGGAAGGGACCTTGGAGGTCTTCTAGTCCAGCCCCCTGCTCAAGCAGGAGAACCTGTACCATATCAGGCAAGTGACTGTCCAGTCTCTTCTTAAAAACCTTCAGTGATGAAAGTGCCCATGATTTCTGAAGGCAAGCTGTTGGCTCATATTTAAGTGATTGTCTACAAGGACTGCAAGATGCCTCTCACAGTTACTGGCTGTAAGCCAGGTTTAACCTAGTCTATACCTATACAGTTGGTTTTTCTTACCTAAGTGTAAAGCTTTTTTTCTCCCTTTAGGAATACTGATCTGTCATCTCCAAATTCCATGATAAAACTCTACTCTTGGATCTACATCTATGGCTAAATATTGTCTTCTTGGTAAAGAAATACCTGTGGGATTTTATAGGTGCCCAACATGTTCGAAATGAGGATGGAGATGTCAGCGTTGGCCCCTTCAAGAACAGCGAGAGTGTTTTTCTGCGTTCCACATCTGTAGTTGGGAACATTGGCCTCTCCATCTGAAAGCAGATCCAGAAGAGCATCCAAAGTAATTTGCTCACTAAAATAGTATTCATATATATTGTAACCCAGAGTGAGGTTAGGTAAGAGATTCCTAGAATCCTGGTGGAAGTGGTGGACAGCATAAAGGAAGGAGAGCATTTTCCAGTATTTTGTGTATTGTCCCCTGCATGTATAAATATATTAGAAAATGAATCGAAAGAACATTTTATTGAAATACTATTCAATATTCTACTTCAACCAGTATTCTTACGTGAGAGTTAAAACATTCCTAAAAATATTAATATAGAAAACTAGTCAAATTAATACATTTTAGTACTAAAGGTTTTCAAATCCTGTTTCAAAAGTAGTATCTCAGTTTATAACAAGATCAGAAAGTCAATTTTATGAATGGGTTGATGATATTTTGTAGCATTTTAGAATGGATTGTTTAATCTCTCCTAATAAGGGTGGCTGATATCCAGAGATATCTCACATATTTAAATGCAATACTTAACACATATAATTCATGTTATGTCTAAAAAAATCTAATTGTTATAGACCTTTGCTTATTCAGATTTTATATATATCTTTGGAGTTGGACCAAGAATTCAGTCTAATTTAATAGATATTCTCTCTTTCTCACCCTTTTAGTATAAAATCATCTTAGTCAGCTTTTAATATTTGGAAATTTTACCTATTCTTTAATATTAGTATAGAATGATAAAACTTGAAAGGGTGATTTAGGAGATAAAGTCTACAGTCTAATTTACTAGATGTAAACATAACCCAAGCACACCATTGTGATCATCGGGATCCTTGTATTAGATCACCATTTTAGAATGTTTTCATTTTTATTGAACTTGGGAGCATTAAATACTTGGCATAAATTCATAACTGGGAATTATAAACATTTGCCAAATCAGTGAATAAGTACATTCTTAACTGTGATTCTTTCATCTCAATATCTATGGAGATTCTCAGTCATCCAGGTCACAGTTGTCCCAAAGATGCTTTTCAAAAGGCAACTGGACTTTTGTTTTTTGGTTTTCCCTTGAAAACATTTCACTTCTCATCCAAGAAGCTTCTTCTGTTGCTCGTTCAGCAACATGATAGAAGTGTTCTGATATCTAAGGGGTTGCCACAAAAAAGAGGAGCTCAACCTATTTTCCAAAGCACCAGAAGCAATGGATGGAAACTAATCAAGGAGAGAAGCAACCTGGAACTAAGAAGAAATTTCCTGAAGTTAGGAATCCTCCAACACTGGAAGATTTTAGGAAGAGACTGGACAACCATTTGTCTGAAATGGTATAGGGTTTCCTGCCTGAGCAGGGCGTTGGACTAGAAGACCTAGAAGGCTAGAAGATCCTTTCCAACTTTGATATTCTGTATTCTGTTATTCTGTTGCCTTTTGAAAAGCACCTTTGGGACTTTCATCTCAATAGTTAATCTTAGTGTAGAAAAGAAATTGTGAATGTTCTCCCATCACCACTTCAGGGAGAAAATAGAGTACTTCTAAGAATTTGCAACCATGTCATTTTTCAGAAGTCAATATCACTTTGAGGACGGCTTTCTTCTTTCCTTCAAGGGCCAGAGAGAAGTAAAGAAGGACCACCCCAAACTCCATAGGCATCATGTAGCTCTGATTAAAGGAAATAAAGAAAGGAAATGTTTGTTCTGCACGTTGAAAGGATAGCAAAGATCTCTATTTTGACCATCTTACTTGATAGGTGCTGAGGAACCTCATCAGCTGCAGGACGGAAATTATATCCCCAAGATAAATTGGAACAGAAAGAGAGCAAAAGGCAAATCAAGTGGACAATAGCTGGTTAATTTCAGAGGGCTGGAACTGACTTACAAGAATAATTGAATGGAAGGAGTTTTGTTGAAGCTAAATGGTAGAAACCTAGCCTGGGTTGCAGAGATTATCCCACTAATGAGAAAATCTCCTGGCTTGTAATAATTCTGCGAATAAACTTCTTCTTGCTCCAGAGTCAAGAGGCATTTTGCTTTGCGCTGCTGAGAAGCTCCCTGAGGCCACAAAAGCAGCACAAGGAGAAGTAGAAGCAACATGACTTCCTGGCTTGATTCACTGTGGTGCATTGCAAACTTCTTCTCATAGACAGAGAAGAGCAGCTAGAAGAAATAAAAAGCTCTCTTCCAAAATACAATCTTCACTGACCTTCCTAATTCAGGAGCCAGACAAGCTTCACATCTGAAAGGGAGGGGAGTAAACACAGCCCCTGCCTGCCTTAAAAATTTCCCCATGATCTCTGTTTCTCCATAACCACTTATCAACCAACCTTTCTAATGAGAAGGTGTAATGCAGGATTACTCTGATGCCTGGCTTTGACATCAAAACATGTTTTTGATGGTGCTTGTTGACCAATCTGCTCAATAATTCTAGAAAGGTCTCTTGAGACTTAATAGAAGGACAACAAATAAATCTCAATGATCAGGATAATTGTGAGGAATGGAAAATCCCCTCTAGAAACTTTGAATTATTCAGCAGGTAGGTGCCCAAAGGGAGAACTCACAGAGGTAGCTTCAAACTTGGAAAATAGGCACTGAGGGACACTGGAGAATTTGGCCCCAAACTTTTTAGCATGGCCATGAATATGAATAGTCTCAAAACAAAGTAAATTTATATTCTGTCTATGTTCTTCTGTACAGCAGTGTACAATTGAAAAAGAAAAATTCAAGAGTACATGTAGTCCTCGGCTTACGACCACAATTGAACACAAAATGTCTGTTGCTAACTAAGACATTTGTTAAGTCGGTTTTGTCCCATTTTATGACATTTCTTGCTGCAATTTTTAAGTGAATCACTGTAGTTATTAAGTAAGCAACACCGTTGTTAAGTGAATCTGGCTTCCTTATTGACTTTGCTTGTCAGAGGGACACAAAAGAGGATTCCATAACCTCAGGACACTGCAACGATCATAAATATGATTCAGTTGCCAAGCGCATGAATTTTGACTACATGGCCATGGGGATCCTGCCATGGTTATAAGTGTGAAAAATGGTCATGTCATTTTTTTAGTGTCATTGTAACTTCAAATGGTCACTGTGAACTGTTGTAAGTTAAATGTCTATGGAGATTCTCAATCATCTACGTCATTGTTGTCCCAAAGGTGCTTTTTTCACAAGGCAACTGAACTTTCTTGTTTTTCTTGAAGATGTTTTGCTTCTCATCCAAGAAGCTTCTTCAGCTCTGACAGGATGGTGGGGAATGGAAGGATTTATACTCCTTGCAGAGAGCTAGTCATTTGCATTCTTTTAGTGAGTCGTTAATGCTACCTGGAAGCTTATCTATGTTGTCAGGATCACCTGAGTAGTGCAAATGGGTGTAATGCCTTCTTGGAACTGATGAAAGGACTGTGCCGTAGACTGGAGATAGATGATGTCATATCCCTCCCCCTCTGTTGAGAGAGGGCTGTTTAATTGTGACAGAGATGGCCTCTTTGACCCCTCTTTCAAACCAGCGGTCATCTCTGTCCAGAATGTGGACTTTGCTGTCTTTGAAAGAGTGGCCTTTGTCTTTTAAATGGAGATGGACTACTTGCGGGAGACTCATGGGAGGCTCATGTGGTGGCACTTGTTGTCTCCTGAGCCTGCAGAAGCAGGCTCGGGACGTTGCAAGAGTCCCGGGCAATTGCAAAAGCTGCCCGGGACCAGACTGAGCGGTGCCGGCCTTGCGCGCATGCGCAAGGCGGGAAAAGACCGCCTTGTGATTGGTTGGAATTGCCCAGGGATCAGAGGGTATAAATAGAGGCCTGCGTGCCTCTGCTCGGGTTGTTCGTAGATTGGAAGCAGAGAATAAAGACATGTTGGAAATGCATTGCTTCAAGCGCCATTATTATCCGGACTTAATACTGGCGACGAAGGTGGGATTCAGTCTAGATAGCTAGGGAAGCTTGAAGACTCACCCAAAGAAGTCCGGAAGAGGAACGACGGCATTGAAGTCAGCATCTATCCTGCCAGTACAGAATCTCTGGAGGGTGAGTGCGGCTGAAGAAAACCCTGTTCCTCGATCATGGCGAAAATTGGGCGTTTAGAGGAATTCGATGTCTCTCACCCCGAGAAGTGGGAATCTTACGTTGCAAGAGTAGAGACTTATTACCGCGTAAACCAGATAAGGGAAGAAGGTCTAAAGGCTGCCACATTGTTGTGCGTTTGTGGGCAAGACGCCTTTGAGATCGCCGAGAATCTAATCGCCCCGGCCTCGCTAGAAACTGTGTCATAATCCGATTTGAAGAAAGTTTTGAAAGAACACTTCCAGCCTAAGCAATCTGTCATTGCTTGGAGGCAACATTTGAACTGAGGGATCAGCGAGCTGGGGAATCAGCAAAAGAATACATTGCGGCTTTGAGAAGAGCAGCTAAACCGTGCGATTTCAAGGACTTAGAGGAAAGACTGCGTGATCGTTTTGTGTGCAGACTGAGGAACAGAGACTTACAGCAGAAGCTGTTTGCCAAGGAAGATGTCTCTTTCCAAGATGCTCTGCGAGAGGTTACAGCAGAGGAAGCTGCAGGTGGGGCGGTCAAGAATATGCGGCCTAGTCGAAGCGCTCCAGAGACCGCCACCATCCAGAAGGAAGACGTGCGAGAGGATTCGGAAGAAGATCCTGAAGAAGAGGTGGACAAGCTTTACCAAGCAGCTGGGAGGAGGTCCAAAGATCGTCAGGACAAGGGCCCAGCTGAGCTTCGTTGCCTCAGATGCGGTGGTCGCCACAAGCGAGCGGAATGTCGGTTCTGTTCCGCCATTTGCCGAGCGTGCGGAAGGAAAGGCCACATCGCTGCGGTATGCCTGGGTCGACAGAAGGTACAACCGAAGGAAGAATTGAATCTGAAAGGTACCAGGGTGCCCAGTCAAAACTGGGTGGGGTTCTGTGCAACACGCAGGAACATTTTAAGAATAGGCACACACAAACCCCTTAAAAAGAAATTATCCCTTAAAGTGAAATTGCAGGGAGTTCCATTGTCGATGGAACTTGACACGGGGTCTGCCCTATCCATAATTTCCCTCAACACATTTCACAAAATCTGCAGCAGCAGTGGCCAGCGAGTTTCGTTAAG
>NW_015387734.1:127336-129380 GCF_001527695.2 Protobothrops mucrosquamatus | reverse complement strand
ATGGGTGTCATGCATGTCAGCAGTCCAGGCCAGAAATGCCCCAGGCCCCTGTGCATAGGTGGGAGGAAACACACACTCCATGGTCTAGAATACATATAGATTACGCTGGGCCCTTTCAGGGTCAATTCTTCCTGGTTGTTGTTGATAGCCATTCCAAATGGCTGGAGGTTGTGCCTGTGTCATCTACCACTGCTGCCAATACCATTCAGGTGTTGAGAAACATTTTTGCTGCACATGGTTTTCCAGATGTTCTGGTGTCGGATAATGGTCCTCAATTTACTTCTACTGAGTTTCAGGGGTTTCTACAAGCCAACATGATCCGCCACGCTGCTTCGGCTCCTTTCCATCCTTCCACCAACGGTCTGGCTGAACGGATGGTCCGCGTCACCAAGGACTCCCTCAAGAAACTGACTTACGGCAATTGGCATCACAGGTTGGCTGACTTTCTTCTAGCCCATCGTACTACTCCGTGCACTGCCACGGGTAAGTGCCCGGCCGAACTCCGTTGGGGTTGTCGGCTCGTGACTAAATTGGACAGGCTGCATCCGGAGCGGGTAGCTTCACAGGTGTCTCAGCCACACCCACCACAGGTCCTGCATGAAGGTGATCCTGTCTGGGCCAGGAATTATGGGCCTGGACACCTCTGGGTCCCGGCTGTGGTCTGCAAGTTCTCGGGGCCTCTGTCCTACGAAGTGTCTTTGGAAGACGGCCGCGTTCTTCGCCGCCACATTGATCAATTACGTGTGAGGCGGGACTCGCCTAGGGTTCCTCCTCAGTCTCCTCTAGGGGGGGAGGAGGAATGGGAAATGCATTCTGGGAATCAGGATCAGCAGCCAACAATGGCTGTGGAGGGCAACACGGGTATACAACACCCACGTTCCGCAAGTGCTCCAAGTAGGAATTCATGGGGCAGGGGGCAAACAGACACCCCCACACGCACTCCAGCCTGGGAGTCACACTGGAGGTATACTAACTATCCACACCTAACCAACAATACTCCAGACACGGAGACTGATTGGGAGCATACTCACAACTCACAACATACAAGAGAGCAGGCACAACAAGGTGGGGACATGTCCTTTTCAGCAATGGCTCACAGAAGGATGTCCCCACGTATTAGGGCTAACAGGGAGGTATCCTTGGACCCTATCACTACAGAAAGGAGCCAGGAAAATGACACACCTTCGGGGAACATTGAGATGAGTTCAGAGGGTTTGGAAAACTCCATAGGTGGTAGGTCAACCAGGTATGGTGAACAGCAGAGTCCTGACTTCACGAGCCTAGGAGACAGGCAGGAAAGGCAGGCAGAAGTCACGAGACAGCCACAGGGTAATTCACCTAGCGTGGAAAGCAACCGGGAAAACACTACAAGTTCCCAAAGTCCGAGAAGGTCGCTACAGGTCAAAGGCCCTCCCAAATACCTAGCAGGTTACGTAAGGTGAGCAAGTATATAGCAACTTGAACTAGAGGTTCAGACTGGTTGACTCTGTGGAAACTGGATTTGGGGCACATTGGTTCTCTGAATGACAGAACGGCCCCATATCTCACACACACTGTGAAATTAATGCAACAGTTAGTAACCCACACTTTACTATGGTGGCGTCCATGTTGGGCGCAGTATTATTTTATCTAGGGGGGAGGGGTGTTGTGTCCTGAGCCTGCGGAAGCAGGCTTGGGACGTTGCAAGAGTCCTGGGCAATTGCAAAAGCTGCCCGGGACCAGACTGAGCGGCGCCGGCCTTGCACGCATGCACAAGGCGGGAAAAGACCACCTTGTGATTGGTTGGAATTGCCCGGGGATCAGAGGGTATAAATAGAGGCCTGCGTGCCTCTGCTCGGGTTGTTTGTAGATTGTAGTCAGAGAATAAAGACATATTGGAAATGCATTGCTTCAAGCGCCATTATTATCCAGACTTAAGAGCACTGGCAGCAGGAGGAAGCAGAGGCATGAAGGGAGGTAGGAGATCTGGACATGCTATGTGGCCACCTGGCTCGTGCAAGCCTCTCACAAGCCTGGCGGCCATGCAGCACATCTTGATTGCCTT
>NW_015387734.1:122227-127316 GCF_001527695.2 Protobothrops mucrosquamatus | reverse complement strand
GTAGATTGTAGTCAGAGAATAAAGACATATTGGAAATGCATTGCTTCAAGCGCCATTATTATCCAGACTTAAGAGCACTGGCAGCAGGAGGAAGCAGAGGCATGAAGGGAGGTAGGAGATCTGGACATGCTATGTGGCCACCTGGCTCGTGCAAGCCTCTCACAAGCCTGGCGGCCATGCAGCACATCTTGATTGCCTTCCCCTGTGCCTCTGCCTCCACACTCGGACTTACCTGCACTGCATGGGTTGCTGCTGCTGCTGGACACTGTCAGCCCACCCACACTTGTCACGTGCTGGCCACGCCTACCACTGGGCTTATTTTTGGGGTAGGGCTTATATTAGGAGCATGCTAACAAAAATCAAGCTAGGGCTTATTTTCTGGGTGGGTCTTATTTCTGGGGAAACATGGTATTTCTTCAATTAATAAGACTTTTGTTAAAGATAGTGCCTAAAGTGACAATTCTGAATGATGAGTGACCCCTAAATTAAAGAAATGTATTTACAGAGATGTAGAGGCACACAGTAATTCTAAGCACTCAGCTGGAAAAATACATGGAGAAACCCATTTTTTTTACCTTTAGTCAAACAAGGTTATATTTATCTTGGATTTATCAAATGACATTGTTAGGAAGTAATTCATAACAATTACTGTTTTATTTTAACATTAAATGTTCTTTTGTATTCAGATGTGGCTTCAGAATGATAATGTAGCACTTGGGGATGAAGATGCAGCCCAATAGACCAGCACTGGAGGCCAAGATAGAGAAGACTTGCACAGCCACCATGTACTTCCCTTTGGTGCTCAGGTAGGTGGGCAGGAAGGAGACCCAGACGCTGCAGAAGATCAGCATGCTGAAGGTGATCAGCTTGGCTTCATTGAAGGCCGCTGGGAAGTTCCTGGCCAGGAAAGCCACCATGAAGCAAATGGCAGCCAAGAATCCCATGTAGCTGAGAGCAACATAAAACATGGCAGCAGAGCCTTCATTACATTGCAGGATGATCTCTCCAGGTTGAGAGTGCAGGCTAGAGTCAGGGAATGGGGCAGAAGTGCCAAGCCAGCTGATGCAAATGAAAACTTGGACACTGGAACAACAAAGAATGATGGAGTTGCCCAAACTCTTTCCCAGCGATTTGTTCAGTTTATTCCCTGGTTTTGTGGCCCAAAATGCCACCACTACTGTGATTGTCTTTGCTAGGACAGAAGAGATGGCAGTTGAGAAAATGATGCTGAAGACTATTTGTTGCAGGAGGCAGGTTGGTTTGGTTGGCTGACCAATGAACAGGAAGGGGGTCAAGAAGGAAAGCAGCAGTAAGATCAAGAGGATGTAGGAAAGGTCCCGGTTGTTGGCTTTGACAATTGGAGTTTCTAAGAATTTAATGAAGATTCCCAAAACCAAGCCTGTGATTAATGATAAGAAGAGGGCAGTGGTTGCTAGGACAGTTCCCAAAGGGTCTTTATAGGATAAGAAGGTTATAACCTTGGGGATGCAGCAATCTCGGTTTATGTTTGGATGCTGACCTTCTGGACATTTGGTGCAAGCTTCTGCATCTATAAGAAACATTAATAACATAAAGAAAGAAAATAATGATTGTTATATGATGGGTGAGAGGTGATGTTGAGAGACTGGAAAGACAGAAGTGATAATATGAATTAATGTATGGGGAGGAAGACCTTAAAAATATCTCTATTAGGGAAGCAAAAGAATAGCAATAGCAATCGCACTTAGACATATACCACTTCACAGTGCTTTACAGCCCTCTCTAAGTGGTTTACAGAGTCAGCATTTTGCCCCCAACAATCTTGGTCCTCATTTTACCAACCTTGGAAGGATGGAAGGCTGAGTCAACCTTGAGCCAGTGAGACTTGAACTGCCTAACTGCTAGTAATTGGCAGTCAGCAGTACTGCAATACTGCATTCTAACCATTGAGCCATCTGTCCAAAAGAAAAGTTTTGGATGGTGATGGCCAATGATTCTGGAAAGTGAAGGGAACTGAGATGTACTTCATCTCTTCTCCATACCCTTAGAAGGAACCTTTCTCGTCTGAGGGGGAAAGAGCTTTTTGGAGAGAGTCTTGTCCTGAGGAGTGATCTCAATTTAAGATAAGGGCCTTGTGACCTACATTTTGTGACTACAGGCTATCATGTTCTTCTGTTGGTGAATTCAGTTGTGGCCCCATTTGGACTGAGATGACTTTGCAGGAGTAATTCATGTCTTTGTGGTCTCATAATGTAGTTGGACTAATGTAATATATGCTACATGGGGCTGCCTTTAAAGACCATCAAAATTCACATAAATCAGAATGTAATGGGCATTTGTATTGGCTGTGTCAACTTCCAGCTCAAATATCCAAATATTTGATTACTTTCATTGCTGAAAAACGTACTGGTTTATTGAATACATGGCATGATATTGGCGAAGGAAAACTAACTCTAAAATCCCAAGGCATCTAACCATAGCATATAACAATGACATTCCCACCTTCCTTGATTGAGATGGTTCCTTCTGCACATGGAAAACAGTTGTAGCAGCAAATGGGTTCTCCTTTCCGAGCTACCTTTACAAATCCAGGATGACAGCTTTCTACACACCTGGAAGGAGGCAATGGCTAAACAGAGAGGGAAGAAGAATATCCAGAGAAAAATGAATTTATTTTAAAAGAGAGAGACAGAGTAAAGTAGGAAATGAATAATGATCTTCAGTTTAAGGTTTAGCTTTGCTTAATTTGAAGCCTATCCAAAACATGGTGGCCATCTCACTGATTCAGCTGTATATTGCTTATCAGTATATCTTCTTCTCTGACATTTTACACTACACTTTCCAGATTTAGGTTCTACATTAATGTCCCTAAAGGTGTTTTTCCAAAAGACAACTAGACTTTCTTGGTGTTTTTTCTTGAAAATGTGTTGCTTTTGATCCAAGAAGCTTCTTAAATTCTGAAACTTCTTGGAGGAAAAGTGAAATGTTTTTTAGGAAAAAACCCAAGAAAGTCCAGTTGTCTTTTGGAAAAATATCTTTCAGACAACCATGACCTGGATGTTTGAGAATATCCATAGACATTCTACATTAGACCCAGTACTACATTTTAGGCCTAGTATTCTTCAACAACTTCATCAATGATTTGGATAAAGGGGATAGATGAAGGACACATCAAATGTGCAGATGACACCAAGCTGGCAGGAATAGCCAACACTCCGGAAGATAGGCTTAAAATACAGAAGGATCTTGACAGATTTGAACAAAATGAAATTCAATGGTGAAAAAAGTAAGGTTCTACATTTAGGTAAGAAAAACCAAATGCACAGGTACAATATAGACGGTACCTAGCTCAAGAGTAATAACTATGAGTGGGATCTTGGAGTCCTAGTGGACAATCACTTAAATATGAGCCAGCTGTGTGCTGTAGCTGCCCAAAAAGCCAACACAGTTCTAGGCTGCACTAACAGAGGGATAGAATCAAGATCACGTGAAATTTTAATACCACTTTATAATGCCTTGGTAAGGCCACACTTGGAATATTGCATCCAGCTTTGGTCACAACGATATAAAAAAGATGTTGAGACTCTAGAAAGAGTGCAGAGAAAAGCAACAAAGATGATCAGGGGATTGGAGATGAAAACATATCAAGAACGGTTGCTGGAATTGGGTATATCTAATTTAATGAAAAGAAGGACAAGGGGTGACATGCTAGAAGTATTCCAATATCTCAGGGGCTGCCACAAAGAAGAGGGAGTCAAGCTATTCTCCAAAGCACCTGAGGGCAGGACAAAAAGCAATGGATGGAAATTAATCTAAGAGAGAAGCAACCTAGAACTAAGGAGAAATTTCCTGATGGTTAGAACAATTAACTAGTGGAACAACTTGCCTCCAGAAGTTGTGAATGCTCTAACATTGGAAGTTTTTAAAAAGAAATTGGAAAACCATTTGTGTGAAATGGTATAGGGTTTCCTGCCTGAACAGGGGGTTGGACTAGGACAGTAGTGGCGAACCTATGGCACGTGTGCCAGAGGCGGCACTCAGAGCCTTCTCTGTGGGGACATGCATCATGCCCTGCAGATGGCAACCGACCCTCTTCAACCAGCCACCCGCTAACTTGCTGAGGTCCCACATGGCTTGATGCATCCCAGCATCCATGCGTTCGCTGGCCTCTGTGTGCGGGGGCCATGGTGTCAGGCAGCAGCTGCCCCGGCCCTTGCCTCACCTTGCCCTGTGACAATGGCACCCCCGCCCTGCCTCGCCTTGCCTCACCTCACCCCGCAGGACGAGCCTCCTACCCACCGCCCCACCTGCCAGAGACCCCCTGGATCTCCCCCAACCCTGCCTGGCCTCCACAGACGTCCCTCCCCACGAGCAACATTGAGGTGATCACACCCACCTTGGCCACGCCCACCCAATCTGCCATGACCACCACAGCCACGCCCATCCAGTGGGCCACGCCCACCTGGCACCCGGCGATAAATAAGTGGGCTTTGGGTTGCAGTTTGGGCACTCGATCTCTAAAAGGTTGGCCATCATTGGACTAGAAGATCTCCTAGGTCCCTTCCAACTCTGTTACTCTGTTATTCTGTTATTAATGTTACGTTATTCAAATCAAGATTGAATGGAATACAGGTAGTCCTCGACTTACAACTATTTACTTAGCAATAGTTTGAGGTTACAATGGGACTGAAAAAAGTGATCCTCATGCTTGCAATTATTGCACGATCCCCAAGGTCAAACAATCAAAATTTGGACACATGGCAAGAAGCATGCATTTATGATGTTTGCCACATCCTGGGTTTCTGTGAATACCATTTATGACTTTCCCAGTTGTCTACTGACATGCAAAGTCAATGAGGAAAGCTGGATTTGCTTAATGACCACATGATTCACTTAACAACTGCAGTGAATAATATATCAGTGTCAAACAATATATTATTTACCTTCAAGAACTAATGAGACAAAATTGACTGACATTCGATTTCCCCTTCCGAAATCGAGAGCCACTACATTACTAAAGGAATAATAATAATAATAATAATAATAATAATAATAATAATAATAATAATAATAATAATAATAATAATAATAATAATAATAATAATAATAA
>NW_015387734.1:117865-121452 GCF_001527695.2 Protobothrops mucrosquamatus | reverse complement strand
GTCGCGCACAGTTGATGCTGCACAGTGCGGGCAGAGGGCGTGGCCACCATGGTGCTGCTGGGCCACCTGGGTGATCTGCGGCAGGCTGTGGAGGCGGTGAGTGGCCCTGCAGGCGGGTGGGGTGGGGGCAGAGCAGGGGCGGGATGGGGGTGGAGGCGGTTTTTAGGCACTCGGTCTCTAAAAGGTTCGCCATCATTGATCTAGAAGATTCCTGTGCATAGGCTGTTTAGCAAAACATCAGTTTAATTGGACTTTCATATGTGGACCTGATCTTTTGCATATGATGATACTGCAGCTGAGGAAAAAAATGTATATCACAGAAAACATAATGTGTAAATCCCGGAGAACCCTCTGCCATTTTCTTTGCCACTTTCTGAACTTCACTGGACTGAATAATCTATTAAATTCTCATAGATGCTCACACACTTGCCTACCACTTCCATGACCCAGTTCTGAATGGGCCATCACGACCTGGTACTGGCTGTGGCCCAGGGGTTGGGGACCCCTGGTATAGGGTCTCCTGCTTGAGCTGGGGATTGAAGACCTCCAAGATCCCCTTCAACTCTGGTATTCTGCCAGTCTCTCTTTCATCGCTGAGAATCTCCCTTTCAAGAACAAACGAGACTGACTCTACTTAGAGAAGTTGGAATTGTGCTGATGCTTGTTCAGACCCTTCCTCATGGGCTGTGTCTAATCAGTTTTAGAGTAAGAGAATTGATTGCAGCCAAGGATGGAGATAGGCTTTGGACCAGTGATGGCAAACCTTTTAGAGACCGAGTGCCCAAAAACTGGCCCCGCCCCTGCTCCACCCCCTGCCCCACTCCCACTCCACCCCCATCCCCCACCCTGCCTGCCTGCAGGGCCACTCACCGCCTCCAGGGCCTGCCACAGATAGCCCAGGCAGCCCAGCAGAGCTATGGTGGCCACGCCCTCTGCCCACACCCCGCAGCATCAACTGTGCACAATGGGGTGCGAGGGTAGAGTCTTGTCTACGCTGCCTGGCTGCCATGTCCTTGGCTGCGCTGCTCCACATGGGCCACACTCAGGGGCAACTCTCCTTCAGGGGGGTTGCTGGAGAGGAGGGAGTCATGGGGGGAGGTGAGGCTGGGGCAACAGCATGTGTGCCCACAGAGAGGGCTCCGAGTGCCACCTCTGGCACCCGTGCCATAGGTTCGCCACCACTGCTCTGGACCATTGGAGCAAAACTTGAGATTTAGCAGGTGGTAGAGCCAGAAAGCTTCTACTCCCTAGCAGACATTTATACTCCATCAGTGGGGAATGCTCTGAAGAGGAGAGGACACAGCTGTGTGATTGTGTGCAAAGAGAAAACTCAGAAAGGAGGGAGAGATGCAATGTAATTGTCAAGAAGCAGATGTTGTTCTATGAAATGAAGAACAAAGAGGGTGTCAGGTTCACAGTTGTGGCTTGCCATTCTGTTGGTGGGGCGGGGGGGGATGTTGGCATTTTTGGGATGCTTTCACTTTGCTGTAATGCTTGGGAATTAGGGAGAGGAATTGTCTTTGGGGATGGGACAGACTCCTTCTCAGCTGGTTTTTACCAGGTTCCAAAGCCATCATGCCCTTTTATCTACCCAGCACCTCAGCACTCTCAAAACATCTTTGTAGCATACATCGGCTGCCAGTGGACTGTCGTGGGGTTGGGACTTGGGGAAAATGAAAGAATTGCTTTGTACTCTGTGCAGCACCTTCAGATTCCACCTGACTTTTCTGCAAGCACTTTCTCTCAGTAAAAGTTCTTTTACTGCAACCAGTTTTGGTCACCACACTTTAAAAAGATGTTGAGACTAGAAAAAGTGCAGAGAAGGGCAACAAAGATGATTAGGGGATTGGAGGCTAAAACATATGAAGAAGGATTACAGAAACTGGGCATGGCTAGTCTAGTGAAGAGAAGGACCAAGGGATACAGGATAGCAGTCTTCCAATATTTGAGGGGCTGTCAGAAAGAGGAGGGAGTCAACCTATTCTCCAAAGCACCTGAAGGTCAGATAAGGAATAATGGATGGAGACTGATCAAGGAGAGATTCAACCTAGAAATAAGGAGAATTTTTCTGACAGTGAGAACAATCAACCAATGGAACAGATTGCCTTCAGATGTTGCGGGAGCTTCATCATTGGAAGCTTTCAAGATGAGATTGGACTGCCATCCGTCAGAAATGGTATAGGGTCTCCTACTTGGGCAGGGGGTTGGACTAGATGACCTATTCTATTCTATTCTATTCTAGAATTCAAACTTGATTGAAGTCAATGGATTCAAGAATCTTGCTTTCCTGAGGGATCAGCTGGGGTAGGTCCTTACAGATGGCCTGGTGGCAAAGGCAACATATTCTCATTACAGATTCATTACAGAATAATTTTTTTATTTCAAAATAGTTGCACAGAAGTCGTGTATATCACGGAGAAGAAATACCTGCCAAGGCTTCAGACTTTGGACCTCCAACCACTTGCCAACTTTTCTCACTGCCCTCCTAGATTGGGATAAATTGGCTGAACTCAAGGCCCGTGCCACAGCCCAGATCACGTTATAAATGAAATAACTATCTAGAGCCAGGATCTGTTCTGTCTTCTCTTGGGGCAGAGACTCCAGGTCTTCTCTCTCTCTGCATCGCCTCCAGATTTTCACAGAGGATGCAGTCTTGACATATGAACATTTGAAGCTTTCTGTTAGAAATTGATCCATGAAAGAATACAAGAGCTTAAATCCAGCATAGTTTGCCACTTTCTTTGTTTTCATGAGAAAGGAAAAAATGGCATGGATGTTGTGGAAAGAAGAGATAGAAACCTTCAAACCTAAAGTGAAGTCCCATCGGGCTGTTGTGATCCAAATTTTTCCTACAATGGGTTTCTTAAAGGCAGTGAGCACTTTTTCTATCACTGCTATGCCTTCTAGGAAAGAACTCGTCTCTGCATGATAAACAAAGACATTGACTTGTTTCCACTTGTTGTATTGACTAAATTTTACTCTGAACTCACTGGCAATCACTGTGAACTTTTGTGATATAACAGCACAAATGCCTTTCTTTGTCAGCATAGAAATCAACATATTCATGAATCTCTGGCCATTGCTAGTATCTGGAGCCACCAAACCAACCAGCGTCCACTTGAAATGGAGGAGAAGTTTGATAATTCCTGGATACTGGACTCCTTCAATGGGGACCATTGGATAGAAAAAAGGAAACTGAGCCTTGTCACTCAGAATGTGTGAAGCAAATGTGTAACTGATCTGAGAAGGAGAAAAAATAAGTAGATTATAATTTGGGATCCATGAAGACTCAATATGCTGGCCCTGCGCGACTCCCTGCGCGACTGCTGGCCCTGCGCGACTGCTGGCCCTGCGCGACTCCCCCATCGCGCAGGCATGGCCCAATACGATCTCAAGGGCCTGCCTTGATGAAGGGGTGTGGAACCCCGAGAGGTGGCACACAGCAACAGCAACTAGGGAACTAAGGAGAAGAAAATTGCGTGTCTTCTTAGAGGGGTGTTTTATTAAATTTTTAGGGGGTTCGGGGTTGGCCCGAGGGGACTTAGGGGAGCCCTCTCTGAGGCCAAGGCCAGTCCTGTCTGGGGGGC
>NW_015387734.1:101365-115729 GCF_001527695.2 Protobothrops mucrosquamatus | reverse complement strand
CCACCCTCTGGAATGAACTACCCCCAGAGATCAGGGTGATCCCTGATCTCCCTTCCTTCCGCCGCGCCCTTAAGACATGGTTATTTCAGCTTGCAGGACTGGCCTAGGGGAAATTTTTAGTGGGGGTTTTAAAATAATTTTAAATTACTTAGGCCAATTATTAATATTTGTCTTTTAATCATGTTTTAACTGTAGTTTTAGTATTTTGTACTTTTATCTGGTTGTTAGCCGCCCTGAGTCCGCAAGGAGAAGGGCGGGATATAAATATAAGCAATAATAATAATAATAATAATAATAATAATAATAATAATAATAATAATAATAATAATAATAATAATAATAATATGAAAATGCTTATCCATATGAAGAGAAAGGACTGCCTCTTGTAGTGAAAACCCTTTGATGGGGATGTCTTTGCTGCTTTAGCTTATACATTGCTCCTCTTCTCACTGCTCTTTGAATCCAGCACTTTGCTATCACAAAGAACCACTAGGGTCAATCAATCAATAGGTCAATTTATTGCTTATATCAGTGGTCCTAAAACCTTCAAAAAAGTGGCCAAACATTAATACAAAACATTAAAATATACCCCAAAAATCAGTGAAAATTAACAATGTTATAACAGCAAGTAACAGAACTTTTCATTCTATAGTTGGGGATTCTCATGTAGACAGGCAAAAGGGGGAGGAAGAGAACTATGCATTCTTAGTTAGTCAAAACAAGTGCAGCTGCAGACATATTCAAGGTCAGGGTGAATAGTAGCATTTTGGCAGCAAAAAAGTGGGGGAGAAAAGCCCATGTTTAATTGTAATTGGAGAATGTGATGTGTGACAGCTTGATTTGTGGTGGGAAATGCAACTTGTAACTTTGTATCAGGAGAGGGAACTTTCAGTTTTGGGTTCAACTATGTAAGTGCAGATAAATTGATTCCTAAATAAAATGTTCTTTGAGGAAGAAATTCTTGCCTTGGAGTTCTTTTAATTAGTTTCATCTATTGGAACCATGACACAGAAGAACACTGACATTGCCTAAACTCTGCTGAAGATGTTACCCAGCCTGGTAACGAGATGTTAGGAAACCAACTCACATGCTCAGAGAATGAACCTTCATCCTCATGATATAGGGTCTTCTGCTTGAGCAAGAGTTGGACTAAAAGACTTCCAAGATCCCTTCCAAGTCTATTATTATATGTTCTATGATCTGTAACTGAACTTTCATCTTTAAAGTCTATCACTTTCATTATCAAATGCCATTTGATATGTTCTTTTAGCTCTGATTGAAAGTCGCATGACTAACACTTGTCTTCCCAGAAAAGACATACCTGTGGGATTTTGTAGGCATCCAGAAAGGTTGAGATCTGGATGGAGATATCAGTTTCTGCACCTTCAAGAACTACCAATGGGGTTTTCTGCCTTCCACAGCTGTAATTGGGGACATTGGCCTCCCCAGCTGAAAGCAGGTCCAGCAAAGCATCGGCAGTCATTCGTGCGTTGAAATAACCTTCGTAGATATTATAACCCATTGTCAAATTAGGCAGGAGATGAGAATCCTGGTTGATCTCCTGAACAGCAAAAAGATAGGAAAGCATTTTCCAGTATTTTGTGGATGAGGTCCTACAAATTTAAATATATGATAAATTCGGTGAAAACTGTCCTTTATTTAAAACAATTCACTACTATACTTCTAATTCAGTTAAGAACAAAAGTTTCTATGACTGAATTACAACAGCCATTTGATTAAATTATTCTTACAGCTCTTTGTAGTTTCTTAAAAAATAGTAAAACAGTATTTGTGCTATAGTACTATAAAATAGTGAAATGTTAAAATATATTAGCTTACAATATATTTCAAACATGCCCCAGCTTACAGGAAAAGAAAATATTATTAGCAGGGATTTTCTTTTGTTTCTGCTTTACAATTGTATTACTTATTTGGATGGCTTGTTTCCATTCCCCTAATAAATGTAGGAGATATTGCCTGATGTCTCATACATTTCAATTCAACTCAAGGACACTTACAAAAAATCCCTTCTTCACATCTATGGAGATTCTTAGTCATCCAGGTCATGGTTGTCCCAAAGATGCTTTTTCATGAGGCAACTGGACTTTTCTTTTTTCTCTTTGAAGACATTTCGCTTTTCATCCAAGAAGCTTCTTCAGCTCTTTCAACAGTTCCAAGAAGGCTCCACACCCATTTGCACCACTCAGGTGACCCCAAGGACACAGACAAACCTCTAGGTGGTCTCAATGACACTCTAAAAGAATGCAAATGACCAGCTGTCTGCAAGGAATACAAATCCTTCCATCCCCACCATCCAATCAGAGCTGAAGAAGCTTCTTCGATGAGAAGCGAAATGTCTCCAAAGAGAAAAAAGAAAGTCCAATTGCCTTGTGAAAAAGCACCTTTGGGACATCCCTTCTTTCACACCCACAAACAAAACTAAAACTGTTTTAACTGTTTGTCATACCGTCAAATGTGGACAGTGAAATAAATAATGTTTTAAAATTATTCTCCAGAAGAAATGCTGTCTTTATTTTACCACTCAAAAATGTTAAACTGACTCAAGGTAATCATACCAATCTTATAATTAAAATATTACACCCAGAGTTTTGCATATTATTCAAATAATATCAAAATTGTTAATACTATAGAACATAACTAGCTTTTTTTAAAGAGTGGTAGAATAACCAAATAACAGATGGAAGGGACATTTGGAGGTCTTCTACTCCAACCCCCTGCTCAAGCAGGAAACTCTATACCATTTCAGACAAATGGCTGTCCAATCTCTTCTTAAAAACCTCCAGTGATGGAATATACACAACTTTTGGAGGCAAGTTGTTCCACTGTTCAATTGTTCAAACTATCAGGAAATTTCTCCTTAGTTCTAAGTTGCTTCTCTCCTTGATTAGTTTCCATCCGTTGCTTCTTGTCCTGCCTTCAGGTGCTTTGGAGAACAGCTTTCTGACTCCCTCTTTGTGACAACCCCTGAGATATTGGAACACTGTTATCATGTTACCCCTAGTCCTTCTTTTCATTAAAGAGCCCTGGTGGTGCAGTGGTTAGAATGCAGCACTGCAGGCTAATTCTGCTGACTGCCGACTGCCAGCAGTTCAGCAGTTCGATTCTGACTGGCTCAAGGTTGACTCAGCCTTTCATCCTTCTGAGGTCGGTAAAATGAGGATCCAGAATGTTGAGGGCAATAGGCTGACTCTGCAAACCACTTAGAGAGGGCTGTAAAGCACTGTGAAGCGGTATATAAATCTAAGTGCTATTGCTATTGCTATTAAACTAAAGTAATTCATGACTTCTCCTAGACAACTATTTCATAACATGCTTCTATCTGGCTTTCCCACCAGATCCTCATTTGGGAGGGCAGGAGATACAAAAATGTCTCTCAAAGGTTGGGAAGGTGAAGCACCTGGCATGATTTTGTGAAGGGGACTCATACAGTAGACATCTGCAGAATGAATGAATGAATGAATGAATAAATAAATTAACAAATGAACAAACGAATGAACAAATGAACCAATCAACCAGTCACCCTATCCTGCAATCCTTCAGGCTAGCAGATAATTTTGTTATGGAGACAATATTGTGGGCTTCTCTAATCTATCACATAGGGAGAAAATGTGTAATTCTTGCATTCTTTGGTCCATGTTATCTGGAGTAGTCAAAGTCATCAGCTTGAGGAAACCTTTGCATTTTGTGGAGGGACCAGGTAAAAGATACATCTCATCTTATGCCTTTTTATGTGTGGTCTAGCTCTACTTAGATGATCTAAAACAAAATGATTGTTTAATTTGCACATTCAGTCTCTACCTGGTCACTGCACTTGACTGTTGAAAAGGAGCCTCATCAGCTGCAGTGTGTATCATGGAGCCTAAAAGGTAAATTAAGGCAGTAAAGTAGCAGATTAAAGGATATACTGTATGTCTGGTAATTTAAGAAGGCTAGAATTGCAGAATCCAATCTGAGTTGTTCACCAGAGGTTTAGAATAGAATAGAATAGGAAATGAATAGAATAGAATAGAAAATGAATAGAATAGAATAGGAAATGAATAGGAAATGAATAGAATAGAATAGAATAGAATAGAATAGAATAGAATAGAATAGAATAGAATAGAATAACAGAGTTGGAAGGGAGCGTGGAGATCTTCTAATCCAACCCCCTGCTCAATCTTCCAAGCTTTCAGACTTCTGTTGTATCCCATCCTCAGGGAACTTCTCTCTCTCTCCAGAAATAAAGGCTGTAATTCTAGGAAACTATCAGAAACGGAACTACTGTAGTTCAATGCAGAAAGACTGACTTACAGGGAAATCTGAGCCAAAGGAACTGTGTTGAAGGTTAATGGTAGAAACCGAGCCTTGGTTGCAGAGACTATGCCAGTGATGAAAAGCTCTCCAGGCCTGACATGATTTTGTGGGTCTATTTCATTTGGCTCCAAAGTTAGGAAGCATTTGGCTTCCAGCTTCCCATGGACTATTGGGAGACACAGTAGCAGCAGAAGTAGAAAAAGCAACGGCTTCTCTTGGAAGCCTGAGCCAGCCTCCTGCATTGTAACGGCTTCTTTCAACGAATGAGAAGAAAGGTAGAAGAAACCAAGCCAGTTTCCAAGACAGAAGCGTCAGAGGTTTTTAAAAATTCAAACAGAATCCACACAATTCTTCACTTCTGAAGAGGACAAAAATAAACACAGCCCTTGCCTGTCCTAACAGCCTCCCCAGACTCACTCTTTCTCTTCAGAAGTATTTATGCATATAACATTTCTGATGTACACACCTTCCAATTTTGCTTTCGGAGTCTGACACTGATGTCAAAAAGTGTCTTTGAGCCCTTTGTGTTAAATTTTCTGAAAGCTTGCAGAAATGTCTCTTACAAGAGACATTACAAGACAGGAAATTAATCACTATGATTTTGATAATTGCAGGGAAGAGAACCATCATCTCTCTGAACTCTGGATGACTCCATAGGCAGGTGCACAAAGAGAGAATTCACAGACATGGCTCCAAACATTGAAAATGGGTCAAAGAGTGAGGCAAGAGAAGAAGAGAAACCCAAATTTCTCTAGTAAAATGCCTCTATACCACCCAGTATCAAGAGAGGCTTTAAATATGTGCGTGAATGGTCACCTAGCAATATGGATTTAGTTGCTTATGAGTTGTAGTGGATGTGATTATAAGTGTCCAGTTAGCTAAGGGTAATCCTCCACTGAGAAGAGCCTTGCTTTTTATATGGATACAAAGGAAGGTGAACAGCCAAAAAATTTCCAACTGATTTAATAATAATAATAATAATAATAATAATAATAATAATAATAATAATAATAATAATAATAATAATAATAATAGCAGCAGCAGCAACAACAACAACAACAATAATAATAATAGTAAAGCTGGAAGGGACCTTGGAGGTCATCTAGTCCAACCTCCTGCTCAGGCAGGAAACCCTATACCATTTTGGACAAATGGCTGTCCAGTCTCTTCTTAAAAACCTCCAGTGTTGGAGAATTCACTGCTTCTGGAGGCAGGTTGTTCCATTGGTTAATTGTTCTAACTGTCAGGAAGTTTCTCCTTAATTCTAGGTTGCTTCTCTCCTTGATTAGTTTCCACCCATTGCTTCTTGTCCTGCCTTCAGGCGCTTTGGAAAATAGCTTGACTCCCTCTTCTTTGTGGCAGCCCCTGAGATATTGGAACACTGCTATCATGTTCCCCTTCATCCTTCTCTTCATTAAACTAGACATACCCAATTCCAGCAGCCGTTCCTTATATGCTTTAGCCTCCAGTGCCCTAATCATCTTTGTTGCTCTTCTCTGTACTCTTTCTAGAGTCTCAACATCTGATTATTGATTATTTATTTTTTCTTTTCTTTTATCTTTCCCAAAGCCCAGCAAAATGTTTGAGAAGAGATGTTTTGCTAACTATATTTGCATTCACTTTTTGACTTCAGGTTCTTCAAATGCAATTGGGCTTGTTGAAAGAATAATCATCAGGTGCTTAGGAAAGAAGGTTCTTGTTTATTTATTTGCCAGAAACTTCAGTGACACAGCATATTTCTGAGATGGATGACAAAATGGAGCTGGGTTTTTATACCTTCTTGGGGTTTTGTGTTTGGAGTTGTTCTTATTCCTGTGTAATGTACTTTGATCTAAGCTTGAGTGTGCCCTGTTGGTGGTGGGTTAATCCTATTATGTCATAAAGGTCATGTTCCTGTCTTTGGAGTCTTTGTTTTTCTAATCCCATCAGTTCAAACCTTCTCTGTGGCTGTGGCTGAAGGCATTTGGCTTATGAATAAGATTATCAAATCTGCATTTCTACAGAGCAGGCCTGCTTACTTTCTACCTAAGATTTTTCTCCATTATTAGAACAATTAGAACAATTAAACCAGTGGAACAACCTGCCTCCAGAAGCGGTGAATGCTCCAACACTGGAAGTTTTAAAGAAGAGACTGGACAGCCATTTGTCTGAAATGGTATAGGGTTTTCTACCTGAGCAGGGGGTTGGACTAGATGACTTCCAAGGTCCCTTCCAACTTATTATTATTATTATTATTATTATTATTATTATTATTATTATTATTATTATTATTACTACTACTACTACTACTACTACTACTACTACTACTACTACTACTACTACTACTACTACTACTACTACTACTACTATTCCTTTTTAATATACTCCAAAATATTTCCTTCTCTAGGAGGGTGGGTGGGTGCTGACTTTCTACAGGCTGTTCCATAAAAAAATATATGACTGACTGAATTGTCCCTCTTGGCAAACACAACCCACCAAATTCTACATATTCAACAGTAAACAGAAGAGGGAAAGTCATATTTAATAACAAGGGGTAGTCCAATTTATATCCTGACATGGAAAAGAAATGGAATGCTATCTTTTGTTTCATTTTTGGAGCCATATTAAATAGTCAAATATTAGCAGTTGGTCTTAGTCAATATCATTTCGGGAAACAGTTACAGAAAAAATGGCAGCCCAATTACATCACAAACAGAGACAGAATGTATAAATCCCCTTATCAGTGAATTGCTTTTATCTGATAGGTGAACATGATATTTTGTGAGGCTGCCAAGGAAATAAGACCCACCACAAGAGGGATCAAATAAAGACAAATGTATGTTCTGTGTGAACATATCAGGTGTTTTGCATAAAACTGGGCAGGGACAGAGAACATTCCCTTAAGGAATGAACATTTATGATTGAAAATCTTGTGTGAAAATTGAGCTCAGAAGAAGTCATGTTTCTATTTTATTTTTCATTGTTAGCTTCTCCTTCATATTGAGATCAGGCCTCAGGACAATAATGTAACACTTAGGGATGAAGATGCAGCCCAGCAGGCCAACACTAGATACCAAGATGGAGAAGACCTGCACAGCTACCAAGTACTTCCCTTTGGTACTCAAATATGCAGGCACAAAGGACACCCAAACACTGCTGAAGATAAGCATGCTGAAAGTGATTAGCTTGGCTTCATTGAAGGCTCCAGGCAGATTCCTGGCCAGGAAAGCTACTGTGAAGCAGATGGCAGCCAGGAAGCCCATGTAGCCAAAGGCAGTGTAAAATATGGCAATCTTTCCATCATTACATTGTAGAATAATCTCTCCAGGCTGGGAGTTCATGTCAGAATCAGGGAATGGATGAGAGATTCCCAACCAAAGAATGCAGATGATCACTTGGATACCAGAACAGGCAAAGACGATGGAGTAGGTTAAAGTCTTTCCCAGCCATCTCCTCACTCCAGTCCCTGGTTTTGTGGCCAAGAAGGCCAAGACCACTGTGACTGTTTTGGCCAAGAGAGATGAAACAGCCACTGAGAAGATGATGCTGAAGGTTGTCTGTCGGAGAAGACAAGTGGCTCTCTTTGGACGGCCAATGAAAAGGAAGGAGGTCAAGAAGGAACCCAGGAGAGAAATGAGGAGGATATAGGAGAGGTTCCGGTTGTTGGCCCTGACTATGGGAGTTTCTAAAAATTTGGTGAAGATTCCTAAGATAAAGAGTGTGGTGAAGGATAGCAAAAGAGCAAAGAAAGCCAGGAGGATTCCCAGAGGTTCATTATAGGAGAGGAAGGTAATAATCTTTGGAATGCACTCATCTTGATTTTGGTTTGGATATTGGTCTTCTGGACATCTGGTACAACGCTCAGCATCTACAAAGAATCAAGGCAACTTTTCTTTTATTTCATCTTATTTCTAATTATTTTACATCATCTGAAGGATGCCTTTTAGGGGTATGTTGACTTAATAACACTGGAGATGGTCTTTGCCCCAGAGGTTTGAGTCCTAACATTGTGGGGCAGGGTGAGCTCCTGTCATTCGCCTCAACGTCTGCCCACCAAGCAGTTCAAAAACATATGCAAGTAGATAAATAGGTACCACTTCGATGGGGAGAGAAGCCAGAACTTTGTGCAGATGGTTAGACTCCTGCTGGCACTGGACTTACTTGATTTATACTCCTTGCAGACCAGCAGTCTGCAAGGAATATAAATCCTTCCATTCCCCACTGTCCATTTAGAGCTGAAGAAGCTTTTGGGATGAGAAATGAAATGTCTTCAAAGAAAAACAAAGAAAATAAAAATAAAGAAAGCCCAGTTGCCTCATGAAAAAGCACCTTTGTGGCCTATGTTTTAACTGACATCCTTCTTATAGTCCAGATAATTTGGGAGGGGGGAGGGCAGCCTTTTTCTAATACTTTTTTGCCACCCAGCTCAACAAATGCTGCTTCTGAAATCATAGAATTGAGAGGTACCTTAGAAGCCATCTAATACTATATTATAAGATTCACTAGAGCAGGGGTCCCCAACCCCTTGTCCACAGCCTGCTGCTGGTCCACAGCCTGTTGGGAAACAGTCTGCGCAAATGGAGGGCAAGTTTGTTAGACCCACTTTACAGTCTGTTTCTGTTGCTCCCCTCTTGGAGGAGGTTCGAAGTATTTCCAGAAGGACTACCAGATTCTATAACAGCTTTGCTCCCTATGCCATCTGTCTGGTAAACTCGCAAGATTAGTTTTTCTCGCCACATACATGTATATCTCCAAACTAGACTGTGTTGTTTCTCTGTTTCATAGAATATATATGAGTATGTGGGTATATGAAAAAATTTTTTGGTCATTTTTATGTAGCGTATATTGGAGGTGGTGATGACTGTTTGAGAGCTGTATGAAACAAAATTTCATTTTAATGTATGCTGATTAGTATACATTTAAAGTGACAAAGTTATTCTATGTCTGTGTCAAAGTGTGCAAAGGGTTATTTGCACCTGTGTGGGATTAGGTTGCATACATGCAACCATCCCCTCAACTGCCTCCACCACCACTGCTGATCCATAGACCCAAAAGGGTTGGGGACTGCTGCACTGTAGCACCTCTGAAAGAAGACTTTCCTGTCTCTCTCATAAGCTCAGCACTTCATGTGGCAACTAATTCCATTGGTGGACAGTAATTTAATTTGACAATTAAGAAGAAGCCAAGCAAGAGAGGATTCAAGTTTAGGAAAATGGAAAACTTTTCAGGGAGTTTTTTTTAAATCAACATCTCCAGGGCCACCTACCTTCTTGAGTAGAGATGGTCCCTTCCATACAGGAAACACAGTCGTAGCAACAAATCGGCTCGCCTTCCCTAATTATCTTGACAAATCCTTCATGGCAGCTATCCACACACTGGGAAGGAGGCAGCCTCTAAAAGAACAAACATTCATTTGTGTGTTTTTTAAAAAAAATCTTGGGACAGGTTTAGCTAAGGAAATGACACATATTGATGGCTTGGCCAATCTTGTGCCTTGGAGTTTTGCCCAGCTGACCATAAAATCCAGATCTATGTCATGAAGACAATAAATATTGCATCTTTCTTTCCATTTCTACACTACTTCCTTTCTCTTTTTTTCCCCTATATCAGACTTGAGATAGGACACTTACCCTATTCAGCTTTGAATTTGTGGTTTGCAATCAATGCACAGCCTCAGGTAGAAGCCCACCTCTCTTGTGAATAGAATAGAATAGAGTAGAGTAGAGTAGAGTAGAGTAGAGTAGAGTAGAGTAGAGTAGAGTAGAGTAGAGTAGAGTAGAGTAGAGTAGAGCCGAGCCGGAAGGGACCTTGGAGGTCTTCTAGTCCAGCCCCCTGCTCAAGAGGAGAATCTATACCATTTCAGACAAGTGACTGTCTAGTCTCTTCTTAAAAATCTCAAGTGATGGAGTGCCCATAATTTCTGGAGGGAAGCTGTTCCACTGGTTAATTGTCCTCACTGTCAGGATGTTTCTCCTTAATTCAGGTTGCTTCTTTCTTTTATTAGTTTCCAACCATTGTTTCTTGTCCTGCCGTCTGGTGCTTTGGAGAATAGCTTGATGCCCTCTTCTTTATGGCAGCTCCTCAAATATTGGAATACTTCTATCATGTCACCCCTGTTTCTTCTTTTCTTTAGACTAGCCAGACCCAAGTCCTGCAGCCGTTCTTCATATGTTTTAGTCTCCAGGCCTGTGATCATTTTAGTTGCACTTCTCTGAACTTTTTCCAAGATCTCAACATCTTTTTTGTAGTATGGTGACCAAACTTTGGTTGCAGTATTTCAGGTATGGTCTTACTAGGGTTTTATAAAGCGGTGCTACTTTGCATGATCTTGATTCTATGCCTCTGTTTATACAACCCAGCTTGCATGCATCTGATGAAGTGGACCATGAATCATAAAAGCTCTGGGATCATTATTCGAGTTCAAAGCTGTCACAGCTAGAAATGTTTTGTCTCAGAAAACAGTCCCACCTTCAGGAATTAAATAACTGTGAAAACTCAGCAGAGTTGATCCTGACAAATCCTGGATGCTTCTGGGATTGCCATTCACTAATCGTTTCTGTTTGGTAAGTCCTGAGTGGGCCAGCATGTTGCGTGTCCATTATTATCCATTAAGGAGACAAATTCCTTGTGTGTCCAATCGCATTTGGCCAATAAATAATTATTCTATTCTATTCTATTCTATTCTATTCTATTCTATTCTATTCTATTCTATTCTATTCTATTCTATTCTGACAATGCCACAGTACAGGACATCAGCCTTTATGATGGCTACTCTGGTCCTCTGGAACAACAGTTCTCCAACATCTTCACGGCCTTCAGCAAACCCTGAAACAAGGTGATTTGTGCACCCCCTTTGAGTATTGATTGATGTTACTGTAATTGACTAATATATCCAGGTTGTGCAATTGGATGTGTAACTTCCCTGATGTCAGTTCTTGACACTTTTATTGGTGTTTATTAATCTCTATTTGGTCTTGTTTATATTTTAGTTCATTATGCAGCCATTACTCTATCTGTGAACTTTGGCTGATATGAACAAACCTATCTGCAATTCTAACCTAGAAGGTTTCAGAAGTTGGGAGAAAGCATGCTGTAAACTAATTCTTTCCTGCATTCTCCCAACCTCCACTCACATTCTATTTGCTGATCTGCATGCACTCTTTTGCCTGTTCAGTTTGAAGTGACTGTGGATAGTATGTATTGTAGTGAGTATGAATGTGTGGAATTAAGTGCAAGAGGGAGGTCTATGCTTCTTTGTACTTGTGAACAAAACACATTTTTAGTTCAGCCGCTGTTCATAAGTAAAGGAATGTCAGTGCTATTATATGTCACCAAGAGTTGCTATGATGATTGAGGATGGCTTATCGATTGATTAAAAGAACAAGTGATTTATTGCAAATTTCTCTCTCTCTCTCTTTCTCATCTATCTATCTATCTATCTATCTATCTATCTATCTATCTATCTATCTATCTATCTATCTATCTATCTATCTACCTATCTACCTACCTACCTACCTACCTACCTACCTACCTATCATCTATCATCTGTGAATACTCCAACACTGGAAGTTTTTAAAAAGAGATTGGACAGCCATTTGTCTGAAATGGTATAGGGTGAGCAGCAGGTTGCTTGAACACGAGGTTGGACTAGAAGACCTCAAATGTCCCTTCCAAATCTGTTGTTGTTGTTGTTGTTGTTGTTGTTGTTGTTGTTGTTGTTGTTGTTGTTGTTCTTCTTCTTCTTCTTCTTCTTCTTCTTCTTCTTCTTCTTCTTCTTATTATTATTATTATTATTATTATTATTATTATTATTATTATTATTATTATTATTATTATTATTATTATTATCTTCCCTAATCTTTTATCTAAATTACCTACCTATCTACCTATCTTTTATCGTCTATCTAATAATTTCTCTGTCATTTTCTCCTCCCCTCTCATTTTTGTCAGCCCTAGGATTTAAATCTTAAGTCTTTTCTTCCACTTTTTCTATTCAGTGAGGAGACATCTACTCCATATAATTCACCCTTTCTCTCTTATCTGAACATTGCTCAGCACTGGTTCCTTAGTAGCAAAGTCTCCCATTGCAAAGCTAAAATTCATCCATAGAGACTGGACTACAATTGTGTGCTCTTCAGATACAATCAATGTTATGAAATGATCTGAAATAATTTCCCCTTACCTGGTTAAGCCAGTTTGTCCACACAACGTCATCCTCATTGATGGTGAACTTGAATCCTGATGATTCCTGTCTTTGTAGACTCCCAAATTTCACACGAACAACAGACTTATTGGGAAACTTCACCCAGTTCACGATGTCGAAATCAGCTGCCAGCTCTCCATTCTTCTCCAAATACATTCCACTCATAGAAACGTTGTAGAATTGGGAGTTTTGCAAGAAAGGGTGAAGCTGGCAAGGCAAACCAAAGCAAAGAGAAGGTTGGCATAAATAGCAAAACAACCTTGACATTTTCTGCAAATGCCCCTTTGGAATCTTGGTTGGTTCAGGTCTCCTACGACAATCAAGGGGCTCCATCTTGTCTCTTTTTTTGCCCACAAGTGAAAGATCTACATATGCTTCTGGTCTACTTTTCTAGACCACATGTTTACCCAGTGAAGTTCTGATGAAATGTCTGGTTGAAGGGAATGTGTTCTGCTTCAATGTGGTCATAGTAGTGTTCCAATATCTAAGGGGCTGCCACAAGGAAGAGGGGCTCAATCTGTTCTGCAAAACACCTGAGGGCAGGACAAGAAGCAATGGATGGAAACTAATCAAGGAGGGAAGCAACCTAGGACTAAAAAGAAATTTTCTGATAGTGAGAACAATTAACCAGTGCAATGACTTGCCTCCAAAAGTTGTGGGTGATTTAAGAAGAGACTGGTCAACTGTTTGTCTGAAATGGAATAGGGTTTCTTGCCTGAGGAGGGGATTGGACTAGAAGACCTCCAAGATCCCTTCCACATCTATTATTATTTATCCTATTTATTATCCTATTTATTCTAGTTTCAGTTAAAACCAGCCGATGGGCAGATCTGTGAATTGAACAAACCAACAAACCAACCAGCAAGCAAGTTGAGTAGAAAATGGAGAACTGTTCTCCCACCATTATTATTCTCCTTGATTTGTATTTGGAGATAAGGTGCCTCCAACTGAGAGATAACCTCAAGTGTTCAAGACAGATAACCTTTGATAAACGTTTGCCTCATGAATTTACCCACCTCAAGCCTCTAAAATAATGGCCATCACCACATCCTCTAGAAATATGGTGCCTATGATTACGTAGGCATGTCTCATTAGTGTTGAGTGGAGGATAATGAATTCTCTTTGATATAATATAGGGGTCCCCAACCATTGGTCTGTGGACCAGTACCAGGACACATCATGCCAGCAACTAATCTGCACAAACAAGCAAAGCCCCATCCATGGGATGCAGGCAGCACACAAAACCACACATTCTCCAGTCCACGGAAAAACCTTTCTGCACGGAACCGGTCTCTGGTGCCAAAAAGGTTGGGGACCTCTGATATAATACTTCTTCTCAGAACTGTTCTAGCTCTTTTAAGCAGCTCTTTTACAGAGCTGTCTCATGTTTTGGCTTGTTGTAAATGGGATCATCCAAACCTTTCTCAGATATGGTGTTTCTAAGCCATGAATTCTCCTCTTGTATGTATGCTCAATTTATTTTTCTCCCTAAATGTTGTACCTTCATTTTTTCTCTCTTTAATGACTTTCTTTTTTTTCTTTCAGTCCAATTTGAAGTGGGTTAGGAAGCATGTTCTTATTCAGCTTAGTGATTAGTCTGGACCTGAAGATTACAGCTGATGAATAGAATAGAATAGAATAGAGACTTCCGGTGGCAGGCGACTTCGTCGGACGCAGCTGTTTGCTGCTCCCGCCTGTTTCAGCGTAAAAGCCGTTTTGACAGCCTGCATCAGCTGTCAAATGGCTTGATACCCTTCCCCTGGGCATAAGGGGATAGGTGAGCTGCCCGAGGTAGGAGTTGAGTTCCCGAGTCGTCCCTTGTGGACGATGTAGGTGAGAACTCCTCCGGAGCCCCGGGCTTCTCCGCG
>NW_015387734.1:95707-99885 GCF_001527695.2 Protobothrops mucrosquamatus | reverse complement strand
TCCCAAATTTCACACGAACAACAGACTTATTGGGAAACTTCACCCAGTTCACGATGTCGAAATCAGCTGCCAGCTCTCCATTCTTCTCCAAATACATTCCACTCATAGAAACGTTGTAGAATTGGGAGTTTTGCAAGAAAGGGTGAAGCTGGCAAGGCAAACCAAAGCAAAGAGAAGGTTGGCATAAATAGCAAAACAAACTTGACATTTTCTGCAAATGCCCCTTTGGAATCTTGGTTGGTTCAGGTCTCCTACGACAATCAAGGGGCTCCATCTTGTCTCTTTTTTTGCCCACAAGTGAAAGATTTACATATGCTTCTGGTCTACTTTTCTAGACCACATGTTTACCCAGTGAAGTTCTGATGAAATGTCTGGTTGAAGGGAATGTGTTCTGCTTCAATGTGGTCATAGTAGTGTTCCAATATCTAAGGGGCTGCCACAAGGAAGAGGGGCTCAATCTGTTCTGCAAAACACCTGAGGGCAGGACAAGAAGCAATGGATGGAAACTAATCAAGGAGGGAAGCAACCTAGGACTAAAAAGAAATTTTCTGATAGTGAGAACAATTAACCAGTGCAATGACTTGCCTCCAAAAGTTGTGGGTGATTTAAGAAGAGACTGGTCAACTGTTTGTGTGAAATGGAATAGGGTTTCTTGCCTGAGGAGGGGATTGGACTAGAAGACCTCCAAGATCCCTTCCACATCTATTATTATTTATTCTATTTATTATACTATTTATTCTAGTTTCAGTTAAAACCAGCTGGTGGGCAGATCTGTGAATTGAACAAACCAACAAACCAACCAGCAAGCAAGCTGAGTAGAAAATGGAGAACTGTTCTCCCACCATTATTATTCTCCTTGATTTGTATTTGGAGATAAGGTGCCTCCACCTGAGAGATAACCTCAAGTGTTCAAGACAGATAACCTTTGATAGACGTTTGCCTCATGAATTTACCCACCTCAAGCCTCTAAAATAATGGCCATCACCACATCCTCTAGAAATATGGTGCCTATGATTGCGTAGGCATGTCTCACTAGTGTTGAGTGGAGGATAATGAATTCTCTTTGATATAATATAGGGGTCCCCAACCATTGGTCTGTGGACCAGTACCAGGACACATCATGCCAGCAACCAATCTGCACAAACAAGCAAAGCCCCATCCATGGGATGCAGGCAGCACACAAAACCACACATTCTCCAGTCCACGGAAAAACCTTTCTGGTGCCAAAAAGGTTGGGGACCTCTGATATAATACTTCTTCTCAGAACTGTTCTAGCTCTTTTAAGCAGCTCTTTTACAGAGCTGTCTCATGTTTTGGCTTGTTGTAAATGGGATCATCCAAACTTTTCTCAGATATGGTGTTTCTAAGCCATGAATTCTCCTCTTGTATGTATGCTCAATTTATTTTTCTCCCTAAATGTTGTACCTTCATTTTTTCTCTCTTTAATGACTTTCTTTTTTTTCTTTCAGTCCAATTTGAAGTGGGTTAGGAAGCATGTTCTTATTCAGCTTAGTGATTAGTCTGGACCTGAAGATTACAGCTGATGAATAGAATAGAATAGAATAGAATAGAATAGAAAGTTAGAATAGAACAGATGAAAAATTAGAATAGCATAGCATAGAATAGAATAGAACAGAATAGGTGGAAAATGAATAGAATAGAATAGAATAGAATAGAATAGAATAGAATAGAATAGAATAGAATAGAATAGAATAGAATAGAATAGAATAGAGCTGGAAGGGACCTTGGAGGTCTTCCAGTCCAGCCCCTGCTCAAGCAGGAGAACCTATACCGTTTCAGATAAGTGACTTTCTATTCTATTCTATTCTATTCTATTCTATTCTATTCTATTCTATTCTGTTCTGTTCTGTTCTGTTCTGTTCTGTTCTGTTCTGTTCTGTTCTATTCTATTCTATTCTATTCTATTCATCAACTGTAATCTTCAGGTCCAGACTAATCACTAAGCTAGACAGTTTCTTCTTTAAAACCTCCAAGGAGGAGCTCCCGCGATTTTTGGAGGCAAGCTGTTCCACTGGTTAATTATTCTCACTGTTAGGAACTTTCTCTTTAATTCCAAGTTGCTTCTCTCTTTGATCAGTTTCCAACCATTGTTTCTTGTCCTTCCCTCTGGTGCTTTGGAGAATAATTTGACCCCCTCTTATTTGTGGCAGCCCCTCAAAAACTGGAATACTTCTATCATGTCACCCCTGTTTCTTCTTTTCTTTAGACTAGCCAAACCCAAGTCCTGCAGCTGTTCTTCATATGTTTTAGGCCTTTGATCATCTTAGTTGCTCTTCTCTGAACTTTTTCCAAAGTCTCAACATCTTTAGATTAGATTCTTGAGATCCCAGTTATAGAATTGCCTATTAGAGTCTTTGTTCAGTGGAGGTCTCTGTGCTGAGAATGGAAATACCTGCCATGGCTGCATCCTTTGAGCTTCTTGCCTGGGTCCACTGCCCTGGATCATCCTCTTGGAGAGAGAGGAATAGGCTGTATTGAATGCCCGTGCCACAATCCAGATGGCATTGTAAATGCGATTGCTATCCAAGGAGTGGATTGTTTCTACCTCTTCTTGAGGGGGGTTCTCCACTTCTTTCTGTGTGCATTTTTTGTACGTTTTCACAGACATAGGATGCTTTGTATATAAGCAATGGAATGCGTAATCTGCAAACCTATTGTAAGAATGATAAAAGGTTAAAAAATTGTCATATGTTGTCCTTTGCTTTGTCTGGATCAAGAAGGAAAAAATACTATGGATGTGTTGGAAAAGTAGAAATTCATTGAAAGTCAAGTCAGGGGTCAAATCCCACAAAGCTGTTGTGATCCATACTTTACCAGGTATGGGTTCTATCAAGCCAACTGTCAACTGTCGAATCATCAGCAATCCATCATAGAAATCATAGGTTTCGGTGTAATGAATCAACACATTGACTTGCCTCCACTTGTGAAATAGAATGGGATGGTTCCGGACCATGATGTTCTTAATCAGTCTTGAGAATCTTTTTGAGAAAATAACACAAACCCCAACCCTGACCAATTGAGCTGAGAAGGATTTTATGAATCTGTCTCCATTCTCTGTGTCAGCAGCAATCAGTCCAGTTAATGTCCACTTGAAATGCTGGAGCAGTTTGACAATACCCCAATAGTGTATTCCTTCTTCAGGAACAGTCCGCTAGAAAAAGGGGAACTGGTGTTTATCGCTCAGAACTTGAGAAACAAAAGCATAGGTCACCTGACAAACAAAAGGAAAAATTATTCAGATCATTTGAACACATGGGTTACTCAGATTGTTAGGTGGAAAAAATAATGATATTTATGAAGGAGGAAAGATTCTTTCTGTTATGGTTCCGGCTAATGAAACACTTCAAAGAACTTCCAGGCATTGATTTTCCTAAAAGTAATTTATTGTTACAAAATGTTGGCACAGGCATAACGAAGGTGTGCTAAGATCTAAGTTCTCTTCCTCTGAGCAGTTAAATTATCAGCATGTTCCCTCCCTAAATTAGCTGTCATATATCATGTTATCCAATTAGTGTGAAGGTCAAAGGTTTCCTTCCTCTCTCTTTCCCGGGCTTTTCCCTCCACCCTCTTCTGCTCTGCATTAACCCTAAAAATACCAGACAGTTTTGCATATTGTCAAAGCAAGAATATACAGTATTTGCAGCGTTGACACTTTCATTGCTAGGAAGAAGGAGGTTAGGACAGAGTTTATTTCCTTTTGTAGGGAATTCTTCTTCCCTTGCTTGGGAGTGTCCTTCCCTTCTCATCCTGATGATGTTCCATATCCCCTTCCAGCTGGTATAGATAAAAAAAAATCAAAAAGCTACTTCCATATTTTATTCGTATTTTGGGGTGTGGACAAATAGATCACAAATTATGCATGAACCATCACTGTGTTACAGCTGCTAAAAGAACCAATGGAATTTTAGGCTGCAGAGGTCTGGTGTGATCACAGGATGTGATAGCTCCACTGGTCAGATCATATCTGGAATACAGTGTCCAGGTCTGGATGCTGAGGAACTGAAAAGAGTAGGTAGCTTGGAAGCTAAATTCTGTTACAAATGGTTAAAAGAACTGAGTATGTTCAGCCTTAAGAGAAAGCTAAGGGGAGATATGATAACAGTTTTCCAATGTTTGATGGGGTATCATGGGGAAGAAGGTGTGGATTTAAGACAAAA
>NW_015387734.1:91745-94396 GCF_001527695.2 Protobothrops mucrosquamatus | reverse complement strand
ACATGAAACCATTTTGCGGGCCGCATCTGGCCTCAGGGCCTTGTGTTTGACATGCCTGTGTTAGATTGATTTGATATTTGGTTTTTTTTTCTTTTTCTTTTTGTACACAAGATCCTTTTCTTTTGATCATTGTTAGTGTTAGATGCTTGTTAATTTGGTTTTTTTTCCCTTTGTTCTGTTTTTCTCTTTTGTATTTTATGTTTGGTGATAAAGAAAAATAAATATGTTTAAAAAAATTGCAGAAACTTGTTTTGCCTCTGTAATGGCAAATGTTTACACAATCTCATCCTTCTTTGACCACCCACTTCAATGTGGCTATGTATCAGTTTTTACCCTAGCAAGATTCAAAGTCTTACCTCAAGGATGCTGGAGGATTGGTATAGTGGTGGCCCACTCTTGGAACATGTATAGCCAGGTCTGGGTGTCAGGGGAAAAACTTGTTAAAAAGAAACAAGAGACAGCACACCACAAACATCTAACTTTAGGATACAGAGGTTTTATTAGAATTTAGAACACACATTAAGTACTTACATACCATAACCCATTGCAATGAGGACCAAGTGCACGAGCAGTTAGAAAGAATGACGGCTAGTGGCCAAATGGCCCCGAACCTTCCCCAATTTCACTTCTTTATACCTTAAAACCACAAGCTTATGATGTCTGGTATCACCACAGCAAGCAAGTCAGTTTCCTGTTCCCATCCTGACCACAAACACATGCCTTCTGGGACCAGGACAGCAACCGGTGTTGGTTCCCTGTTCTTGTTCAAATGTGGAAATCTGTGGTCAAGGCAAGGACAAGGAACCAACTTTCTGCACCTATTTCTGCCCTCCCCACATCTCCCCACACTACCATTCTGACAAGTGTTGTTGCAACGAAGCATGTTGTTTGCAAAGATAGTTCCTGAAACCTCACACTCAGGTTCCTTATTTCTATATGTATGGAGAAATGTACATAGACCATATCCTTACAAAACATGTTATTCTGCATAAAGCCACAGTTCAAACTCTGGTTCAAGCACAGGGCCTTTATTTTAGTCAACAAGTCCTCTGATGCATGGCTAAATGTCTATGGAGATTCTCAGTCATCCAGGTCATAGTTATCCCAAAGATGCTAAAAAATGTAAAAAAGATGTTGAGACTCTAGAAAGAGTACAGAGAAGAGCAACAAAGATGATTAGGGGACTGGAGGCTAAAGCATATAAGGAACGGCTGCTGGAATTGGTTATGTCTAGTTTAATGAAGAGAAAGACGAGGGGGGACATGATATCAGTGTTCCAATATCTCAGGGGCTGCCACAAAGAAGAGGGAGTCAAGCTATTTTCCAAGGCGCCTGAAGGCAGGACAAGAAGCAATGGGTGGAAACTAAGCAAGGAGAGAAGCAACCTAGAACTAAGGAGAAACTTCGTGACAATTAGAACAATTAACCAGTGGAACAACCTGCCTCCAGAAGCGATGAATGCTCCAACACTGGAGGTTTTTAAGAAGAGACTGGACAGCCATTTGTCCGAAATGGTATAGGGTTTCCTGCCTGAGCAGGGGGTTGGACTAGATGACCTCCAAGGTAACTTCCAACTTTACTATTATTATTATTATTAACTGGACTTTCTTGTTTTTCTTTAAAGACGTTTCATTTCTCATCCAAGAAGCTGAAGAAGCTTCTTGCATGAGAAGCGAAACATCTTCAAAGAAAAACAAGAAAGTCCAGTTGCCTCATGAAAAAGCATCTTTGGGAAGTCCTCTGATGCTTAGATCTATCAAATAGGTGCTGAACCAGATATAAAGAGATATTGATAATATTTTTCCTTTCGCAAATATTTTGGAGTACTATGTAAGATTCTGGACATGATATTTTTATCAGGACATTGACCAGCTAGAAGGGGTTTGGAGGAGGGATCTGAATCCCTGGTGATGCAGGAATATAAGAAGATGCCCAATGAGGACCTAAATTAGTTTGTTCCTTCTCCCCCAATACCTGTGGGATTTTGTAGATGCTCAACAAGGTTGAAACCTGGATGGAGATATCAGAGTCAGTTCCTTCAAGGACCGCCAGAAGATGATTGTGACTTCTTTCACATGTGTAATTTGGGATGTTTGCTTGTCCAGCTGAGAGAAGGTTGAACAAAGCATCCGTGGTTATTCTTGTATCAAAATAATTCTCATGAAGATTGTAGCCTAGGGTGACATTGGACAAGATCTGGGGATCCTGGTTGACATCTCGCAGAGCAAATAAGAAGGATAGGAAGTTCACATATACATTGGCTTCTTTCCTGCAAAATAAACCCACCAGGTAGGTTGGGCTAAGAGACAAGGACCGGCTCAAAGTAATTCCATCCACAGTTGAGGGTAGAACTTTGGTCTTCCAGCCCTGTTGCCAGTCCAACATCTTAACTACTACCCTACCTTGTCCCCAGAAACCCAGAGTGGTGTATGTAGCAGTATCTCCTAACAACAACTTGCTAAGTAGGTTGGGCTAAGAATTGGTGATTGCCCCAAAGTCACGCCACTGAGCTTCCAGGGTGATGGATAGACTTGGCCCTGTGTCTCCCTGCCCCTAATCTATCTAGGATTTTGGGGATCCAGAGAAAATAACAGGTGAGATGTTAGTAATCAACATCAAGTGATAGGAAAGAAGTTGTCTGAAACTAAATG
>NW_015387734.1:86955-91199 GCF_001527695.2 Protobothrops mucrosquamatus | reverse complement strand
GAAGAAGAAGAAGAAGAAGAAGAAGAAGAAGAAGAAGAAGAAGAAGAAGAAGAAGAAGAAGAAGAAGAAGAAGAAGAAGAAGAAGAAGAAGAAGAAGAAGAAGAAGAAGAAGAAGAAGAAGAAGAAGAAGAAGAAGAAGAAGAAGAAGAAGAAGAAGAAGAAGAAGAAGAAGAAGAAGAAGAAGAAGAACTGTAACAATAACAACTGTGGGGTCCTGGATGTTCTCTGAGCTTGGTTGTTTTCTTGCAGATGTTTCATTACCTAAACTAGGTAACATCATCAGTGCTAGTATAAGGTCTGCCTTGAACAGAGGGTTAGACTAGAAGACCTCTAAGGTCCCTTCCAATCCTATGATTCTAAGTTCTGCAACTGGTAATATATTTTTTTGTTTTATTAAATTCGGCCAATTGCTTTCCAGGCCTCCTAGTATATTTTTCCTGTGTGATACTGAGCCACTGATGAAGGAATTCTGAATGTTGTGCAGAAATCTGCTTCTTTATATTTGTTCCTGTTGGATCCAGTGTTACCTTTTGCAGTTTTATCTTTTGCTCTATTAGAGCAAAAATCAGTTCCATCCCTTGAAAGGCCAGTGAAGACCTGACAGTTACTTATCATTGCTATACTAACAGTTGATCTTTCAAACATGCTACAAAGCATGTTTTTCCCCCAGTCTAACACTGGCAACTCTGATGGGTTCGTAGAGTGAGGATCCTAACCAGATTAAGAGCAGAAAGATCTCACTATCCTTCAGGATTTGATTCATCTTCTTCCTCCATGCTGCATTCATACCTGCATGGCTTTTGTAGAAATATGAAGAAGACAAGCTCAGGATCCAAAAAAATCTTGACAGACTTGAACAATGGGTCCTATCGAACAACATGAAATTTAATGTGGAGAAAAGCCAGGTTTTATACCTAGGCAGAAAAAAACCAAAGGTACAAGTACAGATTAGGTGAAATCTGACTCAAAAACAGTAACTGTGAGAAGGACCTTGGAGTCCTAGTGGACGATCACTTAAATATGAGTCAGCAGTATGTGGCAGCAGCCAAAAAAGCTAATACAATCCTTGATTGTATAAACAGAGGCATAGAATTAAAATCACGTGCAGGTTTTGGGTTTGGCTAGTCTAGAGAAAAGAAGGACTAGGGGTGACATGATAGCAGTGTTCCAGTATTTGAGGAGTTGCCACAAAGAAGAGGGGGTCAACTTATTTACCAAAGCACCAGAGGGTAGGACAAGAAACAATGGATGGAAACTAATCAATGAGAGAAGCAACCTGGAACTAAGGAGAAACTTTGTAACAGCAAGGACAATTAACCAGTGGAACAGCTTGCCTTCAGAAGTTGTGGGTGCTTCATCACTGGAGGTTTTTAAGAAGAGACTGGACAGCCACTTGTCTGAAATGGTGTAGGGTTTCTTGCTTGAGTGGAGGGTTGGACTGGAACCACCAAGGTCCCTTCTAGCTCTATTCTGATTGATTGATTGATTGATCGATTGATGTTCCTAATGTATTTCCCTAAACTCAACAGAGGATTCTTCTACCTAAGACAGGTAGAGAATTGAGGCCATAATTCTTGATAGTTGAACTAGTTGAAATCAATAGCAATGATAGGAAACTTACACAAGATATATGCTTGAGGGAGAGATGTCAAATTTGTACAGTCGGAGCTGAGTTTTTCTTAGCGAGAGTATGCCTCCAATAAGATAATCTCCTGGTCTGTAGTGATTCAATTGCTCCACTCCATACCATTCCAAAGTCAAAGGGCACTTTACCCTCTGTACCCCACAAGCAGTGTGGGGCAGAATTAGCATCAGAAACAAAGGCCTCAGGTTCATTCTTTCCATGGCTTTGCAATCAATTTTCTCAATCAGTCAGAAGGAAAGTTGGAGGCAAGCAAAGCCCCCTTGCAAGACCAAGGCAATTCAGTGTCTTTCTCAATGCAGATGGTCTCCACATCTTACAGGGTTTGTCAATGTTACTTTTGAAAAATTGTTCCTGGCTCTCAAGTGAGAGGAGAGGCATTTATTTCCTTGCTTTCCAGGCTGATGCAAATTGTCACATGGGTTGCTCTTGAGTCTGATGTTCAATGCATAGATGTGAAACTCTTCTTTGGGGAAAACTTTGGAGGTTGGTGAGGAGCAGGAGAAAGAGCAATTGCTATGTTTTTGATAATTATAAGGAGAAGCTTCTCCTTAGTGACATCTTCAACTTTCTCGATCATTCCAGGATCACAGGTACATCTGGAGAAAAACATGTTTGCAAGAGCTCGCTGATTCAATCCTGTTAGACTCCACGTGGACTGATAAGGGGAAAAGGTCAGGATCTTTGACCATGAAACAATTGGTTCTGCCAACTAGGATTCAATTAGTCAGAGTTAACCAAGACCACATTAAAACCAACTGTGTTCAAGCAAATGAGATATAGCATGAAGAGCATTTTGCCTCCATCCAATGTTGGTAGGCTGGTGTCATGGTTCCGACTGATGAACCCAACCAAGCAAACATCTTCAAGACATTCAAATCTCTTAATGTAAAACTTTATTGAGTGCATCAATTTGGCACTTGCAAAACCAGCTCTGGCAGGCCCCTCCCCAAACTCCCATAGTAAAAGCATTGACTTCTTCCTCCTCCCTTTATGTCAGGTCACATGGCCCAATTGAATTAGAAACTATTGTTATGATAAAGCATCTCTAGGTCTAGCCAGACACCTGGCCATTGTTCTTGATCCCCATGGTCTGCTTCCTTAATCTTTGAAGTCTGCATTCCAAACCTCTCCCCTTCCCCTGAGTTTGTTGACAAGTTGAGGAGCAGTGTCTGTCATACCAGCAAGATGGGGTTTCAAAACTTGACAGATGGAATCAAAAAGACCAGCCTATTCAGAATTCTGGAGATCCAAGTGGGGTTGTATCTAAATTCTAGAGATAACTTGGACTGAACTATAGAGACCCAGAATTGGGTGGGACTGTGGAGGTCTTTGAATTTGAGGGATTTGAATTTGAGAGACCCTGGAGTCCTAGTGGACAATCACTTAAACATGAGATAGCAGTGTGCAGCAGCAGCCAAAAAAAGCTAATACAATCCTTGGTTATATAAACAAAGGCATAGAATCAAAATCATATGAAGTATTAGTACCACTTTATAAAGCCTTAGTAAGGCCACATTTTGAATACTGCATCCAGTTTTGGTCACCACGATGTAAAAAAGATGTTGAGACTTTAGAAAAAGTGCAGAGAAGAGCAACTAGGATGATTAAAGGCCCGGAGACTAAAACATATGAAGAACGGTTGCAGGAATTTGGTATGTCTAGTCTAGAGAAAAGAAGGACTTGGGTGACATGATAGCAGTGTTCCAGTATTTGAGAGGTTGCCAAAAAGGGGAGGGGGTCAATTTTTTTGCAAAGCACCAGAGGGCAGGACAAAAAACAATGAATGGAAACTAATCAAGGTGAGAAGCAACCTGGAATTAAGGAGAAACTTCCTAACAGTGAGAACAATTAACCAGTGGAACAGAAGTTGCCTTCAGAACTTGTGGGTGCTTCATCACTGAAGGCTTTTAAGAAGAGACTGAACAGCCAGTTGTCTGAAGTGGTATAGGGTCTCTTGCTTGAACAGGGGACTGGACTAGAAGACCTCTGTCACTGTGTAAGAAATTTTATGAACTGGAATAGCTATAGCAACAAACCAGCCAATGAGAACTGTTTTTGATTAAGACACAGTATTGGCTGTGTGAGGCATGTGATCCAGCCTAGATCTGAGCATGTCTCAGTCTTCTCTGTATTGTTTTTTTTCCTGATCTCCAAGTTAAGAGTTGTTGATGTTCCCCAGAGCTGAATGAAACTGTATGTATCATGTTTATATATATATTATAGATAAAGTTTTTCTAAACTATGTCCCCTGCTCATTTTGAATGTGTGCTTATTTTTGGGGCTTATTTTTGCGCTGGGTGAGCTGTAAACTCTAAAAACCTCCAAGGTCCCTTCCTGCTCTATTCTGGATTAGAATTGAATTGAATGACTTAGATGAGGGAATTGAAGGGGAACTCATCAAATTTGCAGATGACACCAAGCTGGCAGGTTTAGCCAACACCCTAGAAGACAAACTCAGGATCCAAAAAGACCTTGACAAAGTTGAATAATGGGCCCTGTCCAACAAAATGAGTTTCAATGTGGAGAAAAGCAAAGTCTTACATTTAGGCAGGAAAAATCAAAGGTAGAAGTACAGACTGGGCTAGACCTGGCTTAAAAA